>NC_074671.1:68470100-68537600 GCF_029448725.1 Salvelinus fontinalis | reverse complement strand
AATATCCAGTACTTTAGAGATCTCTGTAATATATAGATGGTTTCTCCAGTGTAATATCCAGTACTTTAGAGATCTCTGTAATATATAGATGGTTTCTCCAGTGTAATATCCAGTACTTTAGAGATCTCTGTAATATATAGATGTCTGATGGTTTCTCCAGTGTAATATCCAGCACTTTAGAGATCTCTGTAATATATAGATGGTTTCTCCAGTGTAATATCCAGTACTTTAGAGATCTCTGTAATATATATAGATGTCTGATGGTTTCTCCAGTGTAATATCCAGTACTTTAGAGATCTCTGTAATATATAGATGGTTTCTCCAGTGTAATATCCAGTACTTTAGAGATCTCTGTAATATATAGATGTCTGATGGTTTCTCCAGTGTAATATCTAGTACTTTAGAGATCTCTGTAATATATAGATGTCTGATGGTTTCTCCAGTGTAATATCCAGTACTTTAGAGATCTCTGTAATATATAGATGGTTTCTCCAGTGTAATATCCAGTACTTTAGAGATCTCTGTAATATATAGATGGTTTCTCCAGTGTAATATCCACTACTTTAGAGATCTCTGTAATATATAGATGTCTGATGGTTTCTCCAGTGTAATATCCAGTACTTTAGAGATCTCTGTAATATATAGATGTCTGGTTTCTCCAGTGTAATATCCAGTACTTTAGAGATCTCTGTAATATATAGATGGTTTCTCCAGTGTAATATCCAGTACTTTAGAGATCTCTGTAATATATAGATGTCTGATGGTTTCTCCAGTGTAATATCCAGTACTTTAGAGATCTCTGTAATATATAGATGTCTGGTTTCTCCAGTGTAATATCCAGTACTTTAGAGATCTCTGTAATATATAGATGGTTTCTCCAGTGTAATATCCAGTACTTTAGAGATCTCTGTAATATTTAGATGGTTTCTCCAGTGTAATATCCAGTACTTTAGAGATCTCTGTAATATATAGATGTCTGATGGTTTCTCCAGTGTAATATCCAGTACTTTAGAGATCTCTGTAATATATAGATGGTTTCTCCAGTGTAATATCCACTACTTTAGAGATCTCTGTAATATATAGATGGTTTCTCCAGTGTAATATCCAGTACTTTAGAGATCTCTGTAATATATAGATGGTTTCTCCAGTGTAATATCCAGTACTTTAGAGATCTCTGTAATATATAGATGTCTGATGGTTTCTCCAGTGTAATATCCAGTACTTTAGAGATCTCTGTAATATATAGATGGTTTCTCCAGTGTAATATCCAGTACTTTAGAGGTCTCTGTAATATATAGATGGTTTCTCCAGTGTAATATCCACTACTTTAGAGATCTCTGTAATATATAGATGTCTGATGGTTTCTCCAGTGTAATTTCCACTACTTTAGAGATCTCTGTAATATATAGATGTCTGATGGTTTCTCCAGTGTAATATCCAGTACTTTAGAGATCTCTGTAATATATAGATGGTTTCTCCAGTGTAATATCCAGTACTTTAGAGATCTCTGTAATATATAGATGTCTGATGGTTTCTCCAGTGTAATATCCAGTACTTTAGAGATCTCTGTAATATATAGATGGTTTCTCCAGTGTAATATCCAGTACTTTAGAGATCTCTGTAATATATAGATGGTTTCTCCAGTGTAATATCCAGTACTTTAGAGATCTCTGTAATATATAGATGGTTTCTCCAGTGTAATATCCACTACTTTAGAGATCTCTGTAATATATAGATGGTTTCTCCAGTGTAATATCCACTACTTTAGAGATCTCTGTAATATATAGATGGTTTCTCCAGTGTAATATCCAGTACTTTAGAGATCTCTGTAATATATAGATGGTTTCTCCAGTGTAATATCCAGTACTTTAGAGATCTCTGTAATATATAGATGGTTTCTCCAGTGTAATATCCAGTACTTTAGAGATCTCTGTAATATATAGATGGTTTCTCCAGTGTAATATCCAGTACTTTAGAGATCTCTGTAATATATAGATGGTTTCTCCAGTGTAATATCCAGTACTTTAGAGATCTCTGTAATATATAGATGTCTGATGGTTTCTCCAGTGTAATATCCAGTACTTTAGAGATCTCTGTAATATATAGATGGTTTCTCCAGTGTAATATCCAGTACTTTAGAGATCTCTGTAATATATAGATGGTTTCTCCAGTGTAATATCCAGTACTTTAGAGATCTCTGTAATATATAGATGGTTTCTCCAGTGTAATATCCAGTACTTTAGAGATCTCTGTAATATATAGATGGTTTCTCCAGTGTAATATCCAGTACTTTAGAGATCTCTGTAATATATAGATGGTTTCTCCAGTGTAATATCCAGTACTTTAGAGATCTCTGTAATATATAGATGGTTTCTCCAGTGTAATATCCAGTACTTTAGAGATCTCTGTAATATATAGATGTCTGATGGTTTCTCCAGTGTAATATCCAGTACTTTAGAGATCTCTGTAATATATAGATGGTTTCTCCAGTGTAATATCCAGTACTTTAGAGATCTCTGTAATATATAGATGGTTTCTCCAGTGTAATATCCAGTACTTTAGAGATCTCTGTAATATATAGATGTCTGATGGTTTCTCCAGTGTAATATCCAGTACTTTAGAGATCTCTGTAATATATAGATGGTTTCTCCAGTGTAATATCCAGTACTTTAGAGATCTCTGTAATATATAGATGTCTGATGGTTTCTCCAGTGTAATATCCAGTACTTTAGAGATCTCTGTAATATATAGATGGTTTCTCCAGTGTAATTTCCAGTACTTTAGAGATCTCTGTAATATATAGATGGTTTCTCCAGTGTAATATCCAGTACTTTAGAGATCTCTGTAATATATAGATGGTTTCTCCAGTGTAATATCCAGTACTTTAGAGATCTCTGTAATATATAGATGGTTTCTCCAGTGTAATATCCAGTACTTTAGAGATCTCTGTAATATATAGATGGTTTCTCCAGTGTAATATCCAGTACTTTAGAGATCTCTGTAATATATAGATGGTTTCTCCAGTGTAATATCCACTACTTTAGAGATGTCTGTAATATATAGATGGTTTCTCCAGTGTAATATCCAGTACTTTAGAGATCTCTGTAATATATAGATGGTTTCTCCAGTGTAATATCCAGTACTTTAGAGATCTCTGTAATATATAGATGTCTGATGGTTTCTCCAGTGTAATATCCAGTACTTTAGAGGTCTCCTGAAACTGCTCCAGCCACATTTCATCCCTGTAGCCTGGGGGGGAACTCCTCGTACAACAGTCTTCTTCTGTTGACAGCATGTGACCCACATAGTGACCCTGAATAATGATATTTACATTCTGTCTTCTCTACATGTCAAGCTGCCGTTGATAGACATTGATAAGGATGGACGTCACGGTAACAGTAATGGTCAGTGTGATGGGTGTCACGGTAACTATGGACGTCACGGTAACAGTAATGGTCAGTGTGATGGGTGTCACGGTAACTATGGACGTCACGGTAACAGTAATGGTCAGTGTGGTGGTTGGCACGGTAACTATGGACGTCAAGGTAACAGTAATGGTCAGTGTGATGGGTGTCACGGTAACTATGGACGTCACGGTAACATTAATGGTCAGTGTGATGGGTGTCACGGTAACTATGGACGTCACGGTAACATTAATGGTCAAGTGTTCAAATGTTTTATTTGACTTGAGTATGGAGACCCACCCCCCGTGTAGATCAAAGACGTATTTCTCCATGGTTGTTGGAGATCCTAATGGGAGTCTTTAGGTCCCAGCTCCTGTATCTCAGGCCTGGTTTACCGCGTCCTCCTCCCCAGCAGAGCAGTAGAGATCTCAGAGGGATGGTAGGACTGTCACTGAGCTAGTCCCAGTGCTGCGTGCTACACATTCCTCCAGACATTCCTCCAGACATTCCTGCAGGTCCTGTACAGCAGCTGGCCCCCTGTTATTCTGCTGGGGGGGCATGGAGCTCCCAGCCCCTTCAACCCCCCCCCCCCCACGGCTCCCATTCACCCAGGCAGCAGGCACTTGTTGTGGGGCCAACAACGACAGATGCTGCTCCAGCAGCCCCCCCATCACACTATGTACGCCATCCCACTAATCTGGGATGAGGGAAGAAAAGGACATGTCTGATATCTATGGTGCCAACACATTTCTGTACATGCTGTCACCATACTGGGTCTCTAATGTCAGTGGTTCCAGTCCTCCAGAAACCCCAACAGAACACATTATATACTGGGTCTCTAATGTCTGTGGTTCCAGTCCTCCAGAACCCCCAACAGAACACATTATATACTGGGTCTCTAATGTCTGTGGTTCCAGTCCTCCAGAACCCCCAACAGAACACATTATATACTGGGTCTCTAATGTCAGTGGTTCCAGTCCTCCAGAACCCCCAACAGAACACATTATATACTGGGTCTCTAATGTCAGTGGTTCCAGAACCCCTAACAGAACACATTATATACTGGGTCTCTAATGTCAGTGGTTCCAGAACCCCCAACAGAACACATTATATACTGGGTCTCTAATGTCAGTGGTTCCAGTCCTCCAGAACCCCTAACAGAACACATTATATACTGGGTCTCTAATGTCAGTGGTTCCAGTCCTCCAGAACCCCCAACAGAACACATTATATACTGGGTCTCTAATGTCAGTGGTTCCAGAACCCCCAACATAACACATTATATACTGGTTCTCTAATGTCAGTGGTTCCAGTCCTCCAGAACCCCCAACAGAACACATTATATACTGGGTCTCTAATGTCAGTGGTTCCAGTCCTCCAGAACCCCCAACAGAACACATTATATACTGGGTCTCTAATGTCAGTGGTTCCAGTCCTCCAGAACCCCTAACAGAACACATTATATACTGGGTCTCTTATGCCAGTGGTTCCAGAACCCCTAACAGAACACATTATATACTGGGTCTCTAATGTCTGTGGTTCCAGAACCCCTAACAGAACACATTATATACTGGGTCTCTAATGTCAGTGGTTCCAGTCCTCCAGAACCCCCAACAGAACACATTATATACTGGGTCTCTAATGTCTGTGGTTCCAGTCCTCCAGAACCCCTAACAGAACACATTATATACTGGGTCTCTAATGTCAGTGGTTCCAGAACCCCTAACAGAACACATTATATACTGGGTCTCTAATGTCAGTGGTTCCAGTCCTCCAGAACCCCTAACAGAACACATTATATACTGGGTCTCTTATGCCAGTGGTTCCAGAACCCCCAACAGAACACATTATATACTGGGTCTCTAATGTCAGTGGTTTTGAACCCCCAACAGAACACATTATATACTGGGTCTCTAATGTCAGTGGTTCCAGTCCTCCAGAACCCCCAACAGAACACATTATATACTTGGTCTCTAATGCCTGTGGTTCCAGAACCCCCAACAGAACACATTATATACTGGGTCTCTAATGTCAGTGGTTCCAGTCCTCCAGAACCCCCAACAGAATACATTATATACTGGGTCTCTAATGTCAGTGGTTCCAGAACCCCCAACAGAACACATTATATACTGGGTCTCTAATGTCAGTGGTTCCAGTCCTCCAGAACCCCTAACAGAACACATTATATACTGGGTCTCTAATGTCAGTGGTTCCAGTCCTCCAGAACCCCTAACAGAACACATTATATACTGGGTCTCTAATGTCAGTGGTTCTAGAACCCCCAACATAACACATTATATACTGGGTCTCTAATGTCAGTGGTTCCAGTCCTCCAGAACCCCCAACAGAACACATTATATACTGGGTCTCTAATGCCAGTGGTTCCAGAACCCCCAACAGAACACATTATATACTGGGTCTCTAATGCCAGTGGTTCCAGTCCTCCAGAACCCCCAACAGAACACATTATATACTGGGTCTCTAATGCCAGTGGTTCCAGAACCCCCAACAGAACACATTATATACTGGGTCTCTAATGTCAGTGGTTCCAGAACCCCCAACAGAACACATTATATACTGGGTCTCTAATGTCAGTGGTTCCAGTCCTCCAGAACCCCTAACAGAACACATTATATACTGGGTCTCTAATGTCAGTGGTTCCAGAACCCCCAACAGAACACATTTATATACTGGGTCTCTAATGTCAGTGGTTCCAGAACCCCCAACAGAACACATTATATACTGGGTCTCTAATGTCAGTGGTTCCAGAACCCCCAACAGAACACATTATATACTGGGTCTCTAATGCCAGTGGTTCCAGTCCTCCAGAACCCCTAACAGAACACATTATATACTGGGTCTCTAATGTCAGTGGTTCCAGAACCCCCAACAGAACACATTTATATACTGGGTCTCTAATGCCAGTGGTTCCAGAACCCCCAACAGAACACATTATATATTGGGTCTCTAATGCCAGTGGTTCCAGAACCCCCAACAGAACACATTTATATACTGGGTCTCTAATGCCAGTGGTTCCAGAACCCCCAACAGAACACATTTATATACTGGGTCTCTAATTCCAGTGGTTCCAGAACCCCCAACAGAACACATTATATACTGGGTCTCTAATGCTAGAGGTTCCAGAACCCCCAACAGAACACATTATATACTGGGTCTCTAATTCCAGTGGTTCCAGTCCTCCAGAACCCCCAACAGAACACATTTATATACTGGGTCTCTAATGTCAGTGGTTCCAGTCCTCCAGAACCCCTAACAGAACACATTATATACTGGGTCTCTAATGCCAGTGGTTCCAGTCCTCCAGAACCCCTAACAGAACACATTATATACTGGGTCTCTAATGCCAGTGGTTCCAGTCCTCCAGAACCCCCAACAGAACACATTATATACTGGGTCTCTAATGCTAGAGGTTCCAGAACCCCCAACAGAACACATTATATACTGGGTCTCTAATTCCAGTGGTTCCAGAACCCCCAACAGAACACATTTATATACTGGGTCTCTAATGTCAGTGGTTCCAGTCCTCCAGAACCCCTAACAGAACACATTATATACTGGGTCTCTAATGCCAGTGGTTCCAGAACCCCCAACAGAACACATTATATACTGGGTCTCTAATTCCAGTGGTTCCAGAACCCCCAACAGAACACATTTATATACTGGGTCTCTAATGTCAGTGGTTCCAGTCCTCCAGAACCCCTAACAGAACACATTTATATACTGGGTCTCTAATGTCAGTGGTTCCAGTCCTCCAGAACCCCTAACAGAACACATTATATACTGGGTCTCTAATGTCAGTGGTTCCAGTCCTCCAGAACCCCCAACAGAACACATTATATATTGGGTCTCTAATGTCAGTGGTTCCAGAACCCCCAACAGAACACATTATATACTGGGTCTCTAATGCCAGTGGTTCCAGAACCCCCAACAGAACACATTATATACTGGGTCTCTAATTCCAGTGTATTAAGCAACAGTGATGTGGTTTTCAGTGGAAGTATTCTCCTTCCCCGCAGGCCAACACCTGCATTATTCACCTGCCAATAATGATGCTGTCTTTTCACTCTGCCACAAACAGACAGACTTCTTCTATGGTAGTTCGACATTATGGCTTAATTGTTACAGACGCAGTGGTTTATTACCGTGTTACAGTAACACTAGAGAAATGCCACTGGTTGCCACCCCGTGAAAGATCTGCCAGTGTGCCCTTGAGCAAGGCACTTAACCCTAATAGCTCCTGTAAGTCTGCTACAGCGCCTTCGGAAAGTATTCAGACCCCTCGACTTTGTTCTGCACCTTTTGTTTACTGTACAGTCTAATTCTAAAATTGATTCAATAATTTTTTTTACTCATCAATCTACACACAATACCCCATAGTGACATCACAATACCCCATAGTGACATCACAATACCCCATAGTGACATCACAATACCCCATAGTGACATCACAATACCGCATATTGACAAAGCGGAAACAGGGTTTTAGACATTTTTGCAAATATATTAAAAATAAATTAAAAACAGATTATTTTCATAAGTATTCAGACCTTTTGCTATGAGACTTGAAATTGAGCTCAGGTACATCCTGTTTCCATTGATCATCCTTGAGATGTTACTACAACTTGATTGGACTCCACCTGTGGTAAATTAAATTGATTGGACATGATTTGGAAAGGCACACACCTGTCTATATAAGGTCCCACAGTTGTCAGAGCAAAAACCAAGCCATGAGGTCGAAGGAATTGTCCGTAGAGCTCCGAGGCAGGATTGTGTCGAGGCACAGGTCTGGGGAAGGGTACCAAAAAATGTTCTGCAGCATTGAATGTCCCGAAGAACACCGTGGCCGCCATCGTTTTTAAATGGAAGAAGTTTGGAATCACCAAGACTATCTCTGCAGCTCTCCACCAATCAGAGCCTTTGTGGTAGAGTGGCCAGACGGAAGCCAATCCTCAGTAAAAGGCACATGACAGCCCGCTTAGAGTTTGCCTAAAGGCATCTAAAGGACTCTCAGTTCATGAGAAACAAGATTCTCTGGTCTGATGAAACCAAGATTAAACTCTTTGTCCTGAATGCCAAGCGTCACGCCTGGAGGAAACCTGGCACCATCCCTACGGTGAATCATGGTGGTTGTGGCAGCATCATGTTGAGGGGGATGTTTTTCAGCGGCAGGGACTGGGAGACTAGTCAGGATCGAGGCAAAGGTGAACGGAGCAAAGTACAGAGAGGTCCTTGATGGAAACCTGCTCCAGAGAGGTCAGGACCTCAGACTGGGGTGAAGGTTCACCTTCCAACAGGACAACGACCCTAAGCACACAGCCAAGACAACGCAGGAGTGGCTTAGGGACAAGTCTCTGAATGTCCTTGAGTGGCCCAGCCAGAGCCTGGACTTGAACCCGATCAAACATCTCTGGAGAGACCTGAAAATAGCTGTGCAGCGACGCTCCCCATCCAACCTGACAGAGCTTGAGAGGATCTGCAGAGAAGAAGTGGAGAAACTCCCCAAATACAGGTGTGCCAAGCTTGTAGCATCATACCCAAGAAGACTCGAGGCTGTAATCGCTGCCAAAGTTAGTTCAACAAAGTACTGAATAAAAGGTCTGAATACTTATGTAAATGTGATATTTAAAATAAAATAAACAATTGCAAAAATGTCTAAACACATGTTCTTGCTTTATCATTACGGGGTATTATGGGTAGATTGAGGGGGAAAAGTCTAACGTAACAAAATGTGGAAAAAGTCCAGGGGTCTGAATACTTTCCGAATGCCCTGTAAATTACTAAAATGTAGTAGGTATTTTCATCAATTTAAACATTAAACATCATTATTTTGCTATTTGATAATTTTTTTTTTCTTCTACCAGGTAATTTGCCAGCGCTAATTAGATGTGGGCTAACGGAAACCCTGAAGTGTGTAGTGAGAGTGTGTAGTGAGAGTGTGTGTGAGCCCGTGTGAGAGGTGCCATGCCGTGCCATATGCCCTGTCCGGACTTGTCTATGCGGCCACCAGAAACTCATGAGTAAAACCGTAAACTGGTGACTCCCCACCCCAGCTAGTCTCTCTGCGTCAGTGAAAACCTCAAACTGAATACAAATACAAACTGCCAGTCTGATTGAGAAACAACAGTTTATACAGTTGAAGTCGGAAGTTTACATACACCTTAGCCAAATACATTTAAACTCAGTTTTTCCACAATTCCTGACATTTTAATCCTAGTAAAAATTCCCTGTTTTAGGTCAGTTAGGATCACCACTTTATTTTAAGAATGTGAAATGTCAGAATAATAGTAGAGAGAATGATTAATTTCAGCTTTTATTTATTTCATCACGTTCCCAGTAGGTCAGAAGTTTACATACACTCAATTAGTATTTGGTAGCGTTGCCTTTAAATTGTTTAACTTGGGTCAAACGTTTCGGGTAGCCTTCCACAAGCTTCCCACAATAAGTTGGGTGAATTTTGGCCCATTCCTCCTGACAGAGCTGGTGTAACTGAGTCAGGTTTGTAAGCCTCCTTTTTCAGTTCTGCCCACAAATGTTCTATAGGATTGAGGTCAGGGCTTTGTGATGGCCACTCCAATACCTTGACTTGGTCGTCCTTAAGCCATTTGGCCACAACTATGGAAGTATGCTTGGAGTCATAACCTCTAGTTACACATCAGCGCCGATGCAAGACAAGAAGCCGGTTCATAGCAGCAGGAAGTGTAGCAGGAAGTGTAGCAGGAAGTGGAAGTGTGCTTGGGGTCATAACCTCTAGTTACACATCAGCGCCGATGCAGAACAAGAAGCCAGTTCATAGTAGCAGGAAGTGTAGCAGGAAGTGGAAGTGGCAGCAGGATGAGTGAGCAGACTCAGTCAACTTAAATAGACCCAATAAAGGTTGGTGTGATTTGTTCCTAGCCTTGTCTAATTGATGCCGTCTGATACGTCAACCTGAAGCTGGGTTATTTGGGTTTCCCTTCTGAACTGGCTCAGCTTCCTGTCTCACACCCACCAGTCTGATTGAGAAACAACCGTTTCATAGATCAACATAGTCTTACACCCACCAGTCTGATTGAGAAACAACCGTTTCATAGATCAACACAGTCTTACACCCACCAGTCTGATTGAGAAACAACCGTTTCATAGATCAACACAGTCTTACACCCACCAGTCTGATTGAGAAACAACCGTTTCATAGATCAACACAGTCTTACACCCACCAGTCTGATTGAGAAACAACCGTTTCATAGATCAACACAGTCTTACACCCACCAGTCTGATTGAGAAACAACCGTTTCATAGATCAACACAGTCTTACACCCACCAGTCTGATTGAGAAACAACCGTTTCATAGATCAACACAGTCTTACACCCACCAGTCTGATTGAGAAACAACCGTTTCATAGATCAACACAGTCTTACACCCACCAGTCTGATTGAGAAACAACCGTTTCATAGATCAACACAGTCTTACACCCACCAGTCTGATTGAGAAACAACCGTTTCATAGATCAACATAGTCTTACACCCACCAGTCTGATTGAGAAACAACCGTTTCATAGATCAACACAGTCTTACACCCACCAGTCTGATTGAGAAACAACCGTTTCATAGATCAACACAGTCTTACACCCACCAGTCTGATTGAGAAACAACCGTTTCATAGATCAACACAGTCTTACACCCACCAGTCTGATTGAGAAACAACCGTTTCATAGATCAACACAGTCTTACACCCACCAGTCTGATTGAGAAACAACCGTTTCATAGATCAACACAGTCTTACACCCACCAGTCTGATTGAGAAACAACCGTTTCATAGATCAACACAGTCTTACACCCACCAGTCTGATTGAGAAACAACCGTTTCATAGATCAACACAGTCTTACACCCACCAGTCTGATTGAGAAACAACCGTTTCATAGATCAACACAGTCTTACACCCACCAGTCTGATTGAGAAACAACCGTTTCATAGATCAACACAGTCTTACACCCACCAGTCTGATTGAGAAACAACCGTTTCATAGATCAACACAGTCTTACACCCACCAGTCTGATTGAGAAACAACCGTTTCATAGATCAACACAGTCTTACACCCACCAGTCTGATTGAGAAACAACCGTTTCATAGATCAACACAGTCTTACACCCACCAGTCTGATTGAGAAACAACCGTTTCATAGATCAACACAGTCTTACACCCACCAGTCTGATTGAGAAACAACCGTTTCATAGATCAACACAGTCTTACACCCACCAATCTGATTGAGAAACAACCGTTTCATAGATCAACACAGTCTTACACCCACCAATCTGATTGAGAAACAACCGTTTCATAGATCAACATAGTCTTACACCCACCAGTCTGATTGAGAAACAACCGTTTCATAGATCAACACAGTCTCACACCCACCAGTCTGATTGAGAAACAATATGACGTTATTGTGTTTATTATGTTGGTAAATATGGAAGCATTTCCTGTCCAGTATCACTGCAGGTGGTTTGTAGTCAGTGTTAAATATGGAACCATTTCCTGTCCAGTATCACTGCAGGTGGTTTGTAGTCAGTGTTAAATATGGAACCATTTCCTGTCCAGTATCACTGCAGGTGGTTTGTAGTCAGTGTTAAATATGGAACCATTTCCTGTCCAGTATCACTGCAGGTGGTTTGTAGTCAGTGTTAAATATGGAACCATTTCCTGTCCAGTAACACTGCAGGTGGTTTGTAGTCAGTGTTAAATATGGAACCATTTCCTGTCCAGTATCACTGCAGGTAGTTTGTAGTCAGTGTTAAATATGGAACCATTTCCTGTCCAGTATCACTGCAGGTGGTTTGTAGTCAGTGTTAAATATGGAACCATTTCCTGTCCAGTAACACTGCAGGTAGTTTGTAGTCAGTGTTAAATATGTAACCATTTCCTGTCCAGTATCACTGCAGGTGGTTTGTAGTCAGTGTTAAATATGGAACCATTTCCTGTCCAGTATCACTGCAGGTGGTTTGTAGTCAGTGTTAAATATGGAACCATTTCCTGTCCAGTATCACTGCAGGTGGTTTGTAGTCAGTGGTAAATATGGAACCATTTCCTGTAGTTAGTGTTAAATATGGAACCATTTCCTGTCCAGTAACACTGCAGGTGGTTTGTAGTCAGTGTTAAATATGGAACCATTTCCTGTCCTGTATCACTGCAGGTGGTTTGTAGTCAGTGTTAAATATGGAACCATTTCCTGTCCTGTATCACTGCAGGTGGTTTGTAGTCAGTGTTAAATATGGAACCATTTCCTGTCCAGTAACACTGCAGGTGGTTTGTAGTTAGTGTTAAATATGGAACCATTTCCTGTCCAGTATCACTGCAGGTGGTTTGTAGTCAGTGTTAAATATGGAACCATTTCCTGTCCAGTATCACTGCAGGTGGTTTGTAGTCAGTGTTAAATATGGAACCATTTCCTGTCTAGTATCACTGCAGGTGGTTTGTAGTCAGTGTTAAATATGGAACCATTTCCTGTCCAGTATCACTGCAGGTGGTTTGTAGTCAGTGTTAAATATGGAAACATTTCCTGTCCAGTATCACTGCAGGTAGTTTGTAGTCAGTGTTAAATATGGAACCATTTCCTGTCCAGTATCACTGCAGGTGGTTTGTAGTCAGTGTTAAATATGGAACCATTTCCTGTCCAGTATCACTGCAGGTAGTTTGTAGTCAGTGTTAAATATGGAACCATTTCCTGTCCAGTATCACTGCAGGTGGTTTGTAGTCAGTGTTAAATATGGAACCATTTCCTGTAGTCAGTGTTAAATATGGAACCATTTCCTGTCCAGTATCACTGCAGGTGGTTTGTAGTCAGTGTTAAATATGGAACCATTTCCTGTCCAGTAACACTGCAGGTGGTTTGTGGTCAGTGTTAAATATGGAACCATTTCCTGTCCAGTATCACTGCAGGTGGTTTGTAGTCAGTGTTAAATATGGAACCATTTCCTGTAGTCAGTGTTAAATATGGAACCATTTCCTGTCCAGTATCACTGCAGGTGGTTTGTAGTCAGTGTTCAATTTGGAACCATTTCCTGTCCAGTATCACTGCAGGTGGTTTGTAGTCAGTGTTAAATATGGAACCATTTCCTGTCCAGTATCACTGCAGGTGGTTTGTAGTCAGTGTTAAATATGGAACCATTTCCTGTAGTCAGTGTTAAATATGGAACCATTTCCTGTCCAGTATCACTGCAGGTGGTTTGTAGTTAGTGTTAAATATGGAACCATTTCCTGTCCAGTATCACTGCAGGTGGTTTGTAGTCAGTGATACACAAGGCCAATAGAACAGGTTAAATATATATAACTGTGTGTCCCCAGGTTAAATATATATAACTGTGTCTCTGTGTCCCCAGGTTAAATATATATAACTTTGTCTCTGTGTCCCCAGGTTAAATATAAATAACTGTGTGTGTCCCCAGGTTAAATATATATAACTGTGTGTCCCCAGGTTAAATATATATAACTGTGTGTCCCCAGGTTAAATATATATAACTGTGTGTCCTCAGGTTAAATATATATAACTGTGTCTCTGTGTCCTCAGGTTAAATATATATAACTGTGTAACCCCAGGTTAAATATATATAACTGTTTGTCCCCAGGTTAAATATATATAACTGTGTGTCCCCAGGTTAAATATATATAACTGTGTGTCCTCAGGTTAAATATATATAACTGTGTCTCTGTGTCCTCAGGTTAAATATATATAACTGTGTCTCTGTGTCCCCAGGTTAAATATATATAACTGTGTCTCTGTGTCCCCAGGTTAAATATATATAACTGTGTGTCCCCAGGTTAAATATATATAACTGTGTGTCCCCAGGTTAAATATATATAACTGTGTGTCCTCAGGTTAAATATATATAACTGTGTGTCCCCAGGTTAAATATATATAACTGTGTGTCCCCAGGTTAAATATATATAACTGTGTGTCCCCAGGTTAAATATATATAACTGTGTGTCCCCAGGTTAAATATATATAACTGTGTCTCTGTGTCCTCAGGTTAAATATATATAACTGTGTCTCTGTGTCCTCAGGTTAAATATATATAACTGTGTCTCTGTGTCCCCAGGTTAAATATATATAACTGTGTCTCTGTGTCCCCAGGTTAAATATATATAACTCTGTGTGTCCCCAGGTTAAATATATATAACTGTGTCTGTGTCCCCAGGTTAAATATATATAACTGTGTCTCTGTGTCCTCAGGTTAAATATATATAACTGTGTCTCTGTGTCCCCAGGTTAAATATATATAACTGTGTCTCTGTGTCCCCAGGTTAAATATATATAACTGTGTGTCCCCAGGTTAAATATATATAACTGTGTGTCCCCAGGTTAAATATATATAACTGTGTGTCCTCAGGTTAAATATATATAACTGTGTGTCCTCAGGTTAAATATATATAACTGTGTGTCCTCAGGTTAAATATATATAACTGTGTGTCCCCAGGTTAAATATATATAACTGTGTGTCCTCAGGTTAAATATATATAACTGTGTGTCCTCAGGTTAGATATATATAACTGTGTGTCCCCAGGTTAAATATATATAACTGTGTGTCCCCAGGTTAAATATATATAACTGTGTGTCCCCAGGTTAAATATATATAACTGTGTGTCCCCAGGTTAAATATATATAACTGTGTCTCTGTGTCCTCAGGTTAAATATATATAACTGTGTCTCTGTGTCCTCAGGTTAAATATATATAACTGTGTCTCTGTGTCCCCAGGTTAAATATATATAAATGTGTCTCTGTGTCCCCCCAGGGTAAATATATATAACTGTGTCTGTGTCCCCAGGTTAAATATATATAACTGTGTCTGTGTCCCCCCAGGTTAAATATATATAACTGTGTCTGTGTCCCCCCAGGTTAAATATATATAACTCTGTGTCCCCCCAGGTTAAATATATATAACTGTGTCCCCAGGTTCCGTGGGGTCCAGGTGGGGACGGACAGCCGAGTGGCAGAGCTCCTGAACCAGGTGAAGCTGAAGAGCTTTGAGGCGGAGCGCTGTCAGATGGTGCAGGAGGAGACGGCCAGGAACCTGGGACGGTGTCAGATGGAGACAGAGAAACACCAGAAGAAGCTAGAGGTAGGGGTCCCAAATGGTGCCCTATTCCCTATATAGTGCACTACTTTAGACCAGAGCCCTATAGAACCCTATTCCCTATATAGTGCACTACTTTAGACCAGGACCCTATAGAACCCTATTCCCTATATAGTGCACTACTTTAGACTAGGGCCCTAGAGGAGGAACCAGACTACTGGAATCCTTAGCATTTTGGTTGTTAGAACGTCCTAGTAGGGCAGCCCATTAGCTCTGGTCCACGGTGTTACATACAGCCCATTAGCTCTGGTCCAGGGTGTTACTTACAGACCATTATCTCTGGTCCAGGGTGTCACATACAGCCCATTAGCTCTGGTCCAGGGTGTTACATACATCTCATTAGCTCTGGTCCAGGGTGTTACATTCAGCCAATTAGCTCTGGTCCAGGGTGTTACATACATCTCATTAGCTCTGGTCCAGGGTGTTACATTCAGCCAATTAGCTCTGGTCCAGGGTGTTACATTCAGCCCATTAGCTCTGGTCCAGGGTGTTACATACATCTCATTAGCTCTGGTCCAGGGTGTTACATTCAGCCCCTTAGCTCTGGTCCAGGGTGTTACATTCAGCCCCTTAGCTCTCTTACATTGGCTTGCTGAGCCCTGGCCCACAGCTAACTGCCCCTTGTCTTCCATCAGGTGAACCCTGGACCAGAGCTAACTGCCCCTTGTCTTCCATCAGGTGAACCCTGGACCAGAGCTAACTGCCCCTTGTCTTCCATCAGGTCATGACCAAGGAGTTGTACAGGCTGCAGACGGCCTCAAAGAAGCAGATAACGGACCTCCAGGCCCAGAATGCTGAGCACCAGGCCAGACTACAGACCTACGAGAAACTGGAGCAGGAGCTGGACGACGTCACCATGCAGGCTGCTGAAAGTAATGTCCTCAAAACGTTAGGATAGTCACGTTGGCACGACGTTAGAATAATACTAGAGTCATGTTGGCACGACGTTAGAATAATACTAGTCATGTTGGCACGACGTTAGAATAATACTAGAGTCATGTTGGCACGACGTTAGAATAATACTAGAGTCATGTTGGCACGACGTTAGAATAATACTAGAGTCATGTTGGCACGACGTTAGAATAATACTAGAGTCATGTTGGCACGACGTTAGAATAATACTAGAGTCACGTTGGCACGACGTTAGAATAATACTAGAGTCATGTTGGCACGACGTTAGAATAATACTAGAGTCATGTTGGCACGACGTTAGAATAATACTAGAGTCATGTTGGCACGACGTCAGAATAATACTAGAGTCACGTTGGCACGACGTTAGAATAATACTAGAGTCATGTTGGCACGACGTTAGAATAATACTAGAGTCATGTTGGCACGACGTTAGAATAATACTAGAGTCACGTTGGCACGACGTTAGAATAATACTAGAGTCATGTTGGCACGACGTTAGAATAATACTAGTCATGTTGGCACGACGTTAGAATAATACTAGAGTCACGTTGGCACGACGTTAGAATAATACTAGTCATGTTGGCACGACGTTAGAATAATACTAGTCATGTTGGCACGACGTTAGAATAATACTAGTCACGTTGGCACGACGTTAGAATAATACTAGAGTCATGTTGGCACGACGTTAGAATAATACTAGTCATGTTGGCACGACGTTAGAATAATACTAGAGTCATGTTGGCACGACGTTAGAATAATACTAGAGTCATGTTGGCACGACGTTAGAATAATACTAGAGTCATGTTGGCACGACGTTAGAATAATACTAGAGTCATGTTGGCACGACGTTAGAATAATACTAGAGTCATGTTGGCACGACGTTAGAATAATACTAGAGTCATGTTGGCACGACGTTAGAATAATACTAGAGTCACGTTGGCACGACGTTAGAATAATACTAGAGTCATGTTGGCACGACGTTAGAATAATACTAGAGTCATGTTGGCACGACGTTAGAATAATACTAGTCATGTTGGCACGACGTTAGAATAATACTAGTCATGTTGGCACGACGTTAGAATAATACTAGAGTCATGTTGGCACGACGTTAGAATAATACTAGAGTCATGTTGGCACGACGTTAGAATAATACTAGTCATGTTGGCACGACGTTAGAATAATACTAGTCATGTTGGCACGACGTTAGAATAATACTAGTCATGTTGGCACGACGTTAGAATAATACTAGAGTCATGTTGGCACGACGTTAGAATAATACTAGTCATGTTGGCACGACGTTAGAATAATACTAGAGTCATGTTGGCACGACGTTAGAATAATACTAGAGTCATGTTGGCACGACGTTAGAATAATACTAGTCATGTTGGCACGACGTTAGAATAATACTAGTCATGTTGGCACGACGTTAGAATAATACTAGTCATGTTGGCACGATGTTAGAATAATACTAGAGTCATGTTGGCACGACGTTAGAATAATACTAGAGTCATGTTGGCACGACGTTAGAATAATACTAGTCATGTTGGCACGACGTTAGAATAATACTAGAGTCATGTTGGCACGACGTTAGAATAATACTAGAGTCACGTTGGCACGACGTTAGAATAATACTAGTCATGTTGGCACGACGTTAGAATAATACTAGTCATGTTGGCACGACGTTAGAATAATACTAGTCATGTTGGCACGACGTTAGAATAATACTAGAGTCATGTTGGCACGACGTTAGAATAATACTAGAGTCATGTTGGCACGACGTTAGAATAATACTAGAGTCGTGTTGGCACGACGTTAGAATAATACTAGTCATGTTGGCACGACGTTAGAATAATACTAGAGTCACGTTGGCACGACGTTAGAATAATACTAGAGTCACGTTGGCACGACGTTAGAATAATACTAGAGTCATGTTGGCACGACGTTAGAATAATACTAGTCATGTTGGCACGACGTTAGAATAATACTAGAGTCACGTTGGCACGACGTTAGAATAATACTAGAGTCATGTTGGCACGACGTTAGAATAATACTAGTCACGTTGGCACGACGTTAGAATAATACTAGAGTCATGTTGGCACGACGTTAGAATAATACTAGAGTCACGTTGGCACGACGTTAGAATAATACTAGTCATGTTGGCACGACGTTAGAATAATACTAGTCATGTTGGCACGACGTTAGAATAATACTAGAGTCACGTTGGCACGACGTTAGAATAATACTAGTCATGTTGGCACGACGTTAGAATAATACTAGAGTCATGTTGGCACGACGTTAGAATAATACTAGAGTCATGTTGGCACGACGTTAGAATAATACTAGAGTCATGTTGGCACGACGTTAGAATAATACTAGAGTCATGTTGGCACGACGTTAGAATAATACTAGAGTCACGTTGGCACGACGTTAGAATAATACTAGTCATGTTGGCACGACGTTAGAATAATACTAGAGTCATGTTGGCACGACGTTAGAATAATACTAGAGTCATGTTGGCACGACGTTAGAATAATACTAGAGTCACGTTGGCACGACGTTAGAATAATACTAGTCATGTTGGCACGACGTTATAATAATACTAGAGTCATGTTGGCACAACGTTAGAATAATACTAGAGTCACGTTGGCACGACGTTAGAATAATACTAGAGTCATGTTGGCACAACGTTAGAATAATACTAGAGTCACGTTGGCACGACGTTAGAATAATACTGGTCATGTTGGCACAACGTTAGAATAATACTAGAGTCATGTTGGCACGACGTTAGAATAATACTAGTCATGTTGGCACGACGTTAGAATAATACTAGAGTCATGTTGGCACAACGTTAGAATAATACTAGAGTCATGTTGGCACGGCGTTAGAATAATACTAGAGTCATGTTGGCACGACGTTAGAATAATACTAGATTCATGTTGGCACGACGTTAGAATAATACTAGAGTCATGTTGGCACAACGTTAGAATAATACTAGAGTCATGTTGGCACGACGTTAGAATAATACTAGAGTCACGTTGATACGACGTTAGAATAATACTAGAGTCATGTTGGCACGACGTTAGAATAATACTAGAGTCACGTTGGCACGACGTTAGAATAATACTAGAGTCATGTTGGCACGACGTTAGAATAATACTAGAGTCATGTTGGCACGACGTTAGAATAATACTAGAGTCATGTTGGCACGACGTTAGAATAATACTAGAGTCATGTTGGCACGACGTTAGAATAATACTAGAGTCATGTTGGCACGACGTTAGAATAATACTAGAGTCATGTTGGCACGACGTTAGAATAATACTAGAGTCATGTTGGCACGACGTTAGAATAATACTAGAGTCATGTTGGCACGACGTTAGAATAATACTAGAGTCATGTTGGCACGACGTTAGAATAATACTAGAGTCACGTTGGCACGACGTTAGAATAATACTAGAGTCATGTTGGCACGACGTTAGAATAATACTAGAGTCACGTTGGCACGACGTTAGAATAATACTAGAGTCATGTTGGCACGACGTTAGAATAATACTAGTCATGTTGGCACGACGTTAGAATAATACTAGCCACGTTGGCACGACGTTAGAATAATACTAGTCATGTTGGCACGACGTTAGAATAATACTAGAGTCATGTTGGCACGACGTTAGAATAATACTAGAGTCATTTTGGCACGACGTTAGAATAATACTAGAGTCATGTTGGCACGACGTTAGAATAATACTAGAGTCATGTTGGCACGACGTTAGAATAATACTAGAGTCATGTTGGCACGACGTTAGAATAATACTAGAGCCACGTTGGCACGACGTTAGAATAATACTAGTCATGTTGGCACGACGTTAGAATAATACTAGTCATGTTGGCACGACGTTAGAATAATACTAGAGTCATGTTGGCACGACGTTAGAATAATACTAGTCATGTTGGCACGACGTTAGAATAATACTAGAGTCATGTTGGCACGACGTTAGAATAATACTAGAGTCACGTTGGCACGACGTTAGAATAATACTAGTCATGTTGGCACGACGTTAGAATAATACTAGAGTCACGTTGGCACGACGTTAGAATAATACTAGAGTCACGTTGGCACGACGTTAGAATAATACTAGAGTCACGTTGGCACGACGTTAGAATAATACTAGAGTCACGTTGGCACGACGTTAGAATAATACTAGAGTCATGTTGGCACGACGTTAGAATAATACTAGTCATGTTGGCACGACGTTAGAATAATACTAGAGTCATGTTGGCACGACGTTAGAATAATACTAGTCATGTTGGCACGACGTTAGAATAATACTAGAGTCATGTTGGCACGACGTTAGAATAATACTAGTCATGTTGGCACGACGTTAGAATAATACTAGAGTCATGTTGGCACGACGTTAGAATAATACTAGAGTCATGTTGGCACGACGTTAGAATAATACTAGTCATGTTGGCACGACGTTAGAATAATACTAGAGTCATGTTGGCACGACGTTAGAATAATACTAGAGTCATGTTGGCACGACGTTAGAATAATACTAGTCATGTTGGCACGACGTTAGAATAATACTAGTCATGTTGGCACGACGTTAGAATAATACTAGAGTCATGTTGGCACGACGTTAGAATAATACTAGAGTCATGTTGGCACGACGTTAGAATAATACTAGTCATGTTGGCACGACGTTAGAATAATACTAGTCATGTTGGCACGACGTTAGAATAATACTAGAGTCATGTTGGCACGACGTTAGAATAATACTAGAGTCATGTTGGCACGACGTTAGAATAATACTAGAGTCACGTTGGCACGACGTTAGAATAATACTAGAGTCATGTTGGCACGACGTTAGAATAATACTAGCCACGTTGGCACGACGTTAGAATAATACTAGTCATGTTGGCACGACGTTAGAATAATACTAGTCATGTTGGCACGACGTTAGAATAATACTAGAGTCACGTTGGCACGACGTTAGAATAATACTAGAGTCATGTTGGCACGACGATAGAATAATACTAGAGTCACGTTGGCACGACGTTAGAATAATACTAGAGTCATGTTGGCACGACGTTAGAATAATACTAGTCATGTTGTCACGACGTTAGAATAATACTAGAGTCATGTTGGCACGACGTTAGAATAATACTAGTCATGTTGGCACGACGTTAGAATAATACTAGAGTCATGTTGGCACGACGTTAGAATAATACTAGAGTCATGTTGGCACGACGTTAGAATAATACTAGAGTCATGTTGGCACGACGTTAGAATAATACTAGAGTCATGTTGGCACGACGTTAGAATAATACTAGTCATGTTGGCACGACGTTAGAATAATACTAGAGTCATGTTGGCACGACGTTAGAATAATACTAGAGTCACGTTGGCACGACGTTAGAATAATACCAGAGTCATGTTGGCACGACGTTAGAATAATACTAGTCATGTTGGCACGACGTTAGAATAATACTAGTCATGTTGGCACGACGTTAGAATAATACTAGAGTCACGTTGGCACGACGTTAGAATAATACTAGAGTCATGTTGCCACGACGTTAGAATAATACTAGAGTCATGTTGGCACGACGTTAGAATAATACTAGAGTCACGTTGGCACGACGTTAGAATAATACTAGAGTCATGTTGCCACGACGTTAGAATAATACTAGTCATGTTGGCACAACGTTAGAATAATACTAGAGTCATGTTGGCACGACGTTAGAATAATACTAGTCATGTTGGAACGACGTTAGAATAATACTAGTCATGTTGGCACGACGTTAGAATAATACTAGAGTCATGTTGGCATGACGTTAGAATAATACTAGAGTCATGTTGGCACGACGTTAGAATAATACTAGAGTCATGTTGGCACGACGTTAGAATAATACTAGAGTCACGTTGGCACGACGTTAGAATAATACTAGAGTCATGTTGGCACGACGTTAGAATAATACTAGTCACGTTGGCACGACGTTAGAATAATACTAGTCATGTTGGCACGACGTTAGAATAATACTAGAGTCACGTTGGCACGACGTTAGAATAATACTAGTCATGTTGGCACGACGTTAGAATAACACTAGTCATGTTGGCACGACGTTAGAATAATACTAGTCATGTTGGCACGACGTTAGAATAATACTAGAGTCATGTTGGCACGACGTTAGAATAATACTAGTCATGTTGGCACGACGTTAGAATAATACTAGTCATGTTGGCACGACGTTAGAATAATACTAGAGTCACGTTGGCACGACGTTAGAATAATACTAGTCATGTTGGCACGACGTTAGAATAATACTAGTCATGTTGGCACGACGTTAGAATAATACTAGAGTCACGTTGGCACGACGTTAGAATAATACTAGTCATGTTGGCACGACGTTAGAATAATACTAGAGTCATGTTGGCACGACGTTAGAATAATACTAGAGTCATGTTGGCACGACGTTAAAATAATACTAGAGTCATGTTGGCACGACGTTAGAATAATACTAGAGTCATGTTGGCACGACGTTAGAATAATACTAGAGTCATGTTGGCACGACGTTAGAATAATACTAGTCATGTTGGCACGACGTTAGAATAATACTAGAGTCATGTTGGCACGACGTTAGAATAATACTAGAGTCATGTTGCCACGACGTTAGAATAATACTAGAGTCATGTTGGCACGACGTTAGAATAATACTAGAGTCATGTTGGCACGACGTTAGAATAATACTAGAGTCATGTTGGCACGACGTTAGAATAATACTAGAGTCATGTTGGCACGACGTTAGAATAATACTAGAGTCATGTTGGCACGACGTTAGAATAATACTAGAGTCATGTTGGCACGACGTTAGAATAATACTAGAGTCATGTTGGCACGACGTTAGAATAATACTAGAGTCATGTTGCCACGACGTTAGAATAATACTAGAGTCACGTTGGCACGACGTTAGAATAATACTAGAGTCACGTTGGCACGACGTTAGAATAATACTAGAGTCATGTTGGCACGACGTTAGAATAATACTAGAGTCATGTTGGCACGACGTTAGAATAATACTAGTCATGTTGGCACGACGTTAGAATAATACTAGAGTCATGTTGGCACGACGTTAGAATAATACTAGTCATGTTGGCACGACGTTAGAATAATACTAGAGTCATGTTGGCACGACGTTAGAATAATACTAGAGTCATGTTGGCACGACGTTAGAATAATACTAGAGTCATGTTGGCACGACGTTAGAATAATACTAGAGTCATGTTGGCACGACGTTAGAATAATACTAGAGTCATGTTGGCACGACGTTAGAATAATACTAGAGTCATGTTGGCACGACGTTAGAATAATACTAGTCATGTTGGCACGACGTTAGAATAATACTAGTCATGTTGGCACGATGTTAGAATAATACTAGAGTCATGTTGGCACGACGTTAGAATAATACTAGAGTCATGTTGGCACGACGTTAGAATAATACTAGAGTCATGTTGGCACGACGTTAGAATAATACTAGTCATGTTGGCACGATGTTAGAATAATACTAGAGTCACGTTGGCACGACGTTAGAATAATACTAGAGTCATGTTGGCACGACGTTAGAATAATACTAGAGTCATGTTGGCACGACGTTAGAATAATACTAGTCATGTTGGCACGATGTTAGAATAATACTAGAGTCACGTTGGCACGACGTTAGAATAATACTAGAGTCACGTTGGCACGACGTTAGAATAATACTAGAGTCATGTTGGCACGACGTTAGAATAATACTAGTCATGTTGGCACGACGTTAGAATAATACTAGAGTCACGTTGGCACGACGTTAGAATAATACTAGAGTCATGTTGGCACGACGTTAGAATAATACTAGTCATGTTGGCACGACGTTAGAATAATACTAGTCATGTTGGCACGATGTTAGAATAATACTAGAGTCACGTTGGCACGACGTTAGAATAATACTAGTCATGTTGGCACGACGTTAGAATAATACTAGAGTCATGTTGGCACGACGTTAGAATAATACTAGAGTCATGTTGGCACGACGTTAGAATAATACTAGTCATGTTGGCACGACGTTAGAATAATACTAGAGTCATGTTGGCACGGCGTTAGAATAATACTAGAGTCACGTTGGCACGACGTTAGAATAATACTAGTCATGTTGGCACGACGTTAGAATAATACTAGTCATGTTGGCACGATGTTAGAATAATACTAGAGTCACGTTGGCACGACGTTAGAATAATACTAGAGTCATGTTGGCACGACGTTAGAATAATACTAGTCATGTTGGCACGACGTTAGAATAATACTAGTCATGTTGGCACGATGTTAGAATAATACTAGAGTCACGTTGGCACGACGTTAGAATAATACTAGAGTCATGTTGGCACGACGTTAGAATAATACTAGTCATGTTGGCACGATGTTAGAATAATACTAGAGTCACGTTGGCACGACGTTAGAATAATACTAGAGTCACGTTGGCACGACGTTAGAATAATACTAGAGTCATGTTGGCACGACGTTAGAATAATACTAGAGTCACGTTGGCACGACGTTAGAATAATACTAGAGTCACGTTGGCACGACGTTAGAATAATACTTGTCATGTTGGCACGACGTTAGAATAATACTAGAGTCATGTTGGCACGACGTTAGAATAATACTAGTCATGTTGGCACGACGTTAGAATAATACTAGAGTCATGTTGGCACGACGTTAGAATAATACTAGAGTCATGTTGGCACGACGTTAGAATAATACTAGAGTCACGTTGGCACGACGTTAGAATAATACTAGTCATGTTGGCACGACGTTAGAATAATACTAGTCATGTTGGCACGACGTTAGAATAATACTAGAGTCATGTTGGCACGACGTTAGAATAATACTAGAGTCATGTTGGCACGACGTTAGAATAATACTAGAGTCATGTTGGCACGACGTTAGAATAATACTAGAGTCATGTTGGCACGACGTTAGAATAATACTAGAGTCATGTTGGCACGACGTTAGAATAATACTAGAGTCATGTTGGCACGACGTTAGAATAATACTAGAGTCATGTTGGCACGACGTTAGAATAATACTAGAGTCATGTTGGCACGACGTTAGAATAATACTAGAGTCATGTTGGCACGACGTTAGAATAATACTAGTCATGTTGGCACGACGTTAGAATAATACTAGAGTCATGTTGGCACGACGTTAGAATAATACTAGAGTCATGTTGGCACGACGTTAGAATAATACTAGAGTCATGTTGGCACGACGTTAGAATAATACTAGTCATGTTGGCACGACGTTAGAATAATACTAGAGTCATGTTGGCACGACGTTAGAATAATACTAGAGTCATGTTGGCACGACGTTAGAATAATACTAGTCATGTTGGCACGACGTTAGAATAATACTAGAGTCATGTTGGCACGGCGTTAGAATAATACTAGAGTCACGTTGGCACGACGTTAGAATAATACTAGTCATGTTGGCACGACGTTAGAATAATACTAGTCATGTTGGCACGATGTTAGAATAATACTAGAGTCACGTTGGCACGACGTTAGAATAATACTAGAGTCATGTTGGCACGACGTTAGAATAATACTAGTCATGTTGGCACGACGTTAGAATAATACTAGTCATGTTGGCACGATGTTAGAATAATACTAGAGTCACGTTGGCACGACGTTAGAATAATACTAGAGTCATGTTGGCACGACGTTAGAATAATACTAGTCATGTTGGCACGATGTTAGAATAATACTAGAGTCACGTTGGCACGACGTTAGAATAATACTAGAGTCACGTTGGCACGACGTTAGAATAATACTAGAGTCATGTTGGCACGACGTTAGAATAATACTAGTCATGTTGGCACGACGTTAGAATAATACTAGAGTCACGTTGGCACGACGTTAGAATAATACTAGAGTCATGTTGGCACGACGTTAGAATAATACTAGAGTCACGTTGGCACGACGTTAGAATAATACTAGAGTCATGTTGGCACGACGTTAGAATAATACTAGAGTCATGTTGGCACGACGTTAGAATAATACTAGAGTCATGTTGGCACGACGTTAGAATAATACTAGAGTCATGTTGGCACGACGTTAGAATAATACTAGAGTCATGTTGGCACGACGTTAGAATAATACTAGAGTCATGTTGGCACGACGTTAGAATAATACTAGAGTCATGTTGCCACGACGTTAGAATAATACTAGAGTCACGTTGGCACGACGTTAGAATAATACTAGAGTCACGTTGGCACGACGTTAGAATAATACTAGAGTCATGTTGGCACGACGTTAGAATAATACTAGAGTCATGTTGGCACGACGTTAGAATAATACTAGTCATGTTGGCACGACGTTAGAATAATACTAGAGTCATGTTGGCACGACGTTAGAATAATACTAGTCATGTTGGCACGACGTTAGAATAATACTAGAGTCATGTTGGCACGACGTTAGAATAATACTAGAGTCATGTTGGCACGACGTTAGAATAATACTAGAGTCATGTTGGCACGACGTTAGAATAATACTAGAGTCATGTTGGCACGACGTTAGAATAATACTAGAGTCATGTTGGCACGACGTTAGAATAATACTAGAGTCATGTTGGCACGACGTTAGAATAATACTAGTCATGTTGGCACGACGTTAGAATAATACTAGTCATGTTGGCACGATGTTAGAATAATACTAGAGTCATGTTGGCACGACGTTAGAATAATACTAGAGTCATGTTGGCACGACGTTAGAATAATACTAGAGTCATGTTGGCACGACGTTAGAATAATACTAGTCATGTTGGCACGATGTTAGAATAATACTAGAGTCACGTTGGCACGACGTTAGAATAATACTAGAGTCATGTTGGCACGACGTTAGAATAATACTAGAGTCATGTTGGCACGACGTTAGAATAATACTAGTCATGTTGGCACGATGTTAGAATAATACTAGAGTCACGTTGGCACGACGTTAGAATAATACTAGAGTCACGTTGGCACGACGTTAGAATAATACTAGAGTCATGTTGGCACGACGTTAGAATAATACTAGTCATGTTGGCACGACGTTAGAATAATACTAGAGTCACGTTGGCACGACGTTAGAATAATACTAGAGTCATGTTGGCACGACGTTAGAATAATACTAGTCATGTTGGCACGACGTTAGAATAATACTAGTCATGTTGGCACGATGTTAGAATAATACTAGAGTCACGTTGGCACGACGTTAGAATAATACTAGTCATGTTGGCACGACGTTAGAATAATACTAGAGTCATGTTGGCACGACGTTAGAATAATACTAGAGTCATGTTGGCACGACGTTAGAATAATACTAGTCATGTTGGCACGACGTTAGAATAATACTAGAGTCATGTTGGCACGGCGTTAGAATAATACTAGAGTCACGTTGGCACGACGTTAGAATAATACTAGTCATGTTGGCACGACGTTAGAATAATACTAGTCATGTTGGCACGATGTTAGAATAATACTAGAGTCACGTTGGCACGACGTTAGAATAATACTAGAGTCATGTTGGCACGACGTTAGAATAATACTAGTCATGTTGGCACGACGTTAGAATAATACTAGTCATGTTGGCACGATGTTAGAATAATACTAGAGTCACGTTGGCACGACGTTAGAATAATACTAGAGTCATGTTGGCACGACGTTAGAATAATACTAGTCATGTTGGCACGATGTTAGAATAATACTAGAGTCACGTTGGCACGACGTTAGAATAATACTAGAGTCACGTTGGCACGACGTTAGAATAATACTAGAGTCATGTTGGCACGACGTTAGAATAATACTAGTCATGTTGGCACGACGTTAGAATAATACTAGAGTCACGTTGGCACGACGTTAGAATAATACTAGAGTCATGTTGGCACGACGTTAGAATAATACTAGAGTCACGTTGGCACGACGTTAGAATAATACTAGAGTCATGTTGGCACGACGTTAGAATAATACTAGAGTCATGTTGGCACGACGTTAGAATAATACTAGAGTCATGTTGGCACGACGTTAGAATAATACTAGAGTCATGTTGGCACGACGTTAGAATAATACTAGAGTCATGTTGGCACGACGTTAGAATAATACTAGTCATGTTGGCACGACGTTAGAATAATACTAGAGTCACGTTGGCACGACGTTAGAATAATACTAGAGTCACGTTGGCACGACGTTAGAATAATACTAGTCATGTTGGCACGACGTTAGAATAATACTAGAGTCATGTTGGCACGACGTTAGAATAATACTAGTCATGTTGGCACGACGTTAGAATAATACTAGAGTCATGTTGGCACGACGTTAGAATAATACTAGAGTCATGTTGGCACGACGTTAGAATAATACTAGAGTCACGTTGGCACGACGTTAGAATAATACTAGTCATGTTGGCACGACGTTAGAATAATACTAGTCATGTTGGCACGACGTTAGAATAATACTAGAGTCATGTTGGCACGACGTTAGAATAATACTAGAGTCATGTTGGCACGACGTTAGAATAATACTAGAGTCATGTTGGCACGACGTTAGAATAATACTAGAGTCATGTTGGCACGACGTTAGAATAATACTAGAGTCATGTTGGCACGACGTTAGAATAATACTAGAGTCATGTTGGCACGACGTTAGAATAATACTAGAGTCATGTTGGCACGACGTTAGAATAATACTAGAGTCATGTTGGCACGACGTTAGAATAATACTAGAGTCATGTTGGCACGACGTTAGAATAATACTAGTCATGTTGGCACGACGTTAGAATAATACTAGAGTCATGTTGGCACGACGTTAGAATAATACTAGAGTCATGTTGGCACGACGTTAGAATAATACTAGAGTCATGTTGGCACGACGTTAGAATAATACTAGAGTCATGTTGGCACGACGTTAGAATAATACTAGAGTCATGTTGGCACGACGTTAGAATAATACTAGTCATGTTGGCACGACGTTAGAATAATACTAGAGTCATGTTGGCACGACGTTAGAATAATACTAGAGTCATGTTGGCACGACGTTAGAATAATACTAGAGTCATGTTGGCACGACGTTAGAATAATACTAGTCACGTTGGCACGACGTTAGAATAATACTAGAGTCACGTTGGCACGACGTTAGAATAATACTAGTCACGTTGGCACGACGTTAGAATAATACTAGAGTCACGTTGGCACGACGTTAGAATAATACTAGAGTCATGTTGGCACGACGTTAGAATAATACTAGAGTCATGTTGGCACGACGTTAGAATAATACTAGAGTCACGTTGGCACGACGTTAGAATAATACTAGAGTCACGTTGGCACGACGTTAGAATAATACTAGAGTCATGTTGGCACGACGTTAGAATAATACTAGAGTCATGTTGGCACGACGTTAGAATAATACTAGTCATGTTGGCACGACGTTAGAATAATACTAGAGTCATGTTGGCACGACGTTAGAATAATACTAGAGTCATGTTGGCACGACGTTAGAATAATACTAGAGTCACGTTGGCACGACGTTAGAATAATACTAGTCATGTTGGCACGACGTTAGAATAATACTAGTCATGTTGGCACGACGTTAGAATAATACTAGAGTCATGTTGGCACGACGTTAGAATAATACTAGAGTCATGTTGGCACGACGTTAGAATAATACTAGAGTCACGTTGGCACGACGTTAGAATAATACTAGAGTCATGTTGGCACGACGTTAGAATAATACTAGAGTCATGTTGGCACGACGTTAGAATAATACTAGAGTCATGTTGGCACGACGTTAGAATAATACTAGAGTCACGTTGGCACGACGTTAGAATAATACTAGAGTCATGTTGGCACGACGTTAGAATAATACTAGAGTCATGTTGGCACGACGTTAGAATAATACTAGAGTCATGTTGGCACGACGTTAGAATAATACTAGAGTCATGTTGGCACGACGTTAGAATAATACTAGAGTCATGTTGGCACGACGTTAGAATAATACTAGTCATGTTGGCACGACGTTAGAATAATACTAGAGTCATGTTGGCACGACGTTAGAATAATACTAGAGTCACGTTGGCACGACGTTAGAATAATACTAGAGTCATGTTGGCACGACGTTAGAATAATACTAGTCATGTTGGCACGACGTTAGAATAATACTAGAGTCATGTTGGCACGACGTTAGAATAATACTAGAGTCATGTTGGCACGACGTTAGAATAATACTAGAGTCATGTTGGCACGACGTTAGAATAATACTAGAGTCATGTTGGCACGACGTTAGAATAATACTAGAGTCATGTTGGCACGACGTTAGAATAATACTAGAGTCATGTTGGCACGACGTTAGAATAATACTAGAGTCATGTTGGCACGACGTTAGAATAATACTAGTCATGTTGGCACGACGTTAGAATAATACTAGAGTCATGTTGGCACGACGTTAGAATAATACTAGAGTCACGTTGGCACGACGTTAGAATAATACTAGAGTCATGTTGGCACGACGTTAGAATAATACTAGAGTCACGTTGGCACGACGTTAGAATAATACTAGAGTCATGTTGGCACGACGTTAGAATAATACTAGAGTCATGTTGGCACGACGTTAGAATAATACTAGAGTCATGTTGGCACGACGTTAGAATAATACTAGAGTCACGTTGGCACGACGTTAGAATAATACTAGAGTCAAGTTGGCACGACGTTAGAATAATACTAGTCATGTTGGCACGACGTTAGAATAATACTAGTCATGTTGGCACGACGTTAGAATAATACTAGTCATGTTGGCACGACGTTAGAATAATACTAGAGTCATGTTGGCACGACGTTAGAATAATACTAGAGTCACGTTGGCACGACGTTAGAATAATACTAGAGTCATGTTGGCACGACGTTAGAATAATACTAGTCATGTTGGCACGACGTTAGAATAATACTAGAGTCATGTTGGCACGACGTTAGAATAATACTAGAGTCATGTTGGCACGACGTTAGAATAATACTAGTCATGTTGGCACGACGTTAGAATAATACTAGTCACGTTGGCACGACGTTAGAATAATACTAGAGTCATGTTGGCACGACGTTAGAATAATACTAGAGTCATGTTGGCACGACGTTAGAATAATACTAGTCATGTTGGCACGACGTTAGAATAATACTAGAGTCATGTTGGCACGACGTTAGAATAATACTAGAGTCATGTTGGCACGACGTTAGAATAATACTAGAGTCATGTTGGCACGACGTTAGAATAATACTAGTCATGTTGGCACGACGTTAGAATAATACTAGTCATGTTGGCACGACGTTAGAATAATACTAGAGTCATGTTGGCACGACGTTAGAATAATACTAGAGTCATGTTGGCACGACGTTAGAATAATACTAGAGTCATGTTGGCACGACGTTAGAATAATACTAGAGTCATGTTGGCACGACGTTAGAATAATACTAGAGTCATGTTGGCACGACGTTAGAATAATACTAGAGTCATGTTGGCACGACGTTAGAATAATACTAGAGTCATGTTGGCACGACGTTAGAATAATACTAGAGTCATGTTGGCACGACGTTAGAATAATACTAGAGTCATGTTGGCACGACGTTAGAATAATACTAGAGTCATGTTGGCACGACGTTAGAATAATACTAGAGTCATGTTGGCACGACGTTAGAATAATACTAGAGTCATGTTGGCACGACGTTAGAATAATACTAGAGTCATGTTGGCACGACGTTAGAATAATACTAGAGTCACGTTGGCACGACGTTAGAATAATACTAGAGTCATGTTGGCACGACGTTAGAATAATACTAGAGTCATGTTGGCACGACGTTAGAATAATACTAGAGTCATGTTGGCACGACGTTAGAATAATACTAGTCATGTTGGCACGACGTTAGAATAATACTAGAGTCATGTTGGCACGACGTTAGAATAATACTAGTCATGTTGGCACGACGTTAGAATAATACTAGTCATGTTGGCACGACGTTAGAATAATACTAGAGTCATGTTGGCACGACGTTAGAATAATACTAGAGTCATGTTGGCACGACGTTAGAATAATACTAGAGTCATGTTGGCACGACGTTAGAATAATACTAGAGTCATGTTGGCACGACGTTAGAATAATACTAGAGTCATGTTGGCACGACGTTAGAATAATACTAGTCATGTTGGCACGACGTTAGAATAATACTAGAGTCATGTTGGCACGACGTTAGAATAATACTAGTCATGTTGGCACGACGTTAGAATAATACTAGTCATGTTGGCACGACGTTAGAATAATACTAGAGTCATGTTGGCACGACGTTAGAATAATACTAGAGTCATGTTGGCACGACGTTAGAATAATACTAGAGTCATGTTGGCACGACGTTAGAATAATACTAGTCATGTTGGCACGACGTTAGAATAATACTAGAGTCATGTTGGCACGACGTTAGAATAATACTAGAGTCACGTTGGCACGACGTTAGAATAATACTAGAGTCATGTTGGCACGACGTTAGAATAATACTAGTCATGTTGGCACGACGTTAGAATAATACTAGTCATGTTGGCACGACGTTAGAATAATACTAGAGTCACGTTGGCACGACGTTAGAATAATACTAGAGTCATGTTGGCACGACGTTAGAATAATACTAGAGTCATGTTGGCACGACGTTAGAATAATACTAGAGTCACGTTGGCACGACGTTAGAATAATACTAGAGTCATGTTGCCACGACGTTAGAATAATACTAGTCATGTTGGCACGACGTTAGAATAATACTAGAGTCATGTTGGCACGACGTTAGAATAATACTAGTCATGTTGGAACGACGTTAGAATAATACTAGTCATGTTGGCACGACGTTAGAATAATACTAGTCATGTTGGCACGATGTTAGAATAATACTAGAGTCACGTTGGCACGACGTTAGAATAATACTAGTCATGTTGGCACGACGTTAGAATAATACTAGAGTCATGTTGGCACGACGTTAGAATAATACTAGAGTCATGTTGGCACGACGTTAGAATAATACTAGTCATGTTGGCACGACGTTAGAATAATACTAGAGTCATGTTGGCACGACGTTAGAATAATACTAGAGTCACGTTGGCACGACGTTAGAATAATACTAGTCATGTTGGCACGACGTTAGAATAATACTAGTCATGTTGGCACGACGTTAGAATAATACTAGAGTCACGTTGGCACGACGTTAGAATAATACTAGAGTCATGTTGGCACGACGTTAGAATAATACTAGTCATGTTGGCACGACGTTAGAATAATACTAGTCATGTTGGCACGACGTTAGAATAATACTAGAGTCACGTTGGCACGACGTTAGAATAATACTAGAGTCATGTTGGCACGACGTTAGAATAATACTAGTCATGTTGGCACGACGTTAGAATAATACTAGAGTCACGTTGGCACGACGTTAGAATAATACTAGAGTCACGTTGGCACGACGTTAGAATAATACTAGAGTCATGTTGGCACGACGTTAGAATAATACTAGTCATGTTGGCACGACGTTAGAATAATACTAGAGTCACGTTGGCACGACGTTAGAATAATACTAGAGTCATGTTGGCACGACGTTAGAATAATACTAGAGTCATGTTGGCACGACGTTAGAATAATACTAGAGTCATGTTGGCACGACGTTAGAATAATACTAGAGTCATGTTGGCACGACGTTAGAATAATACTAGAGTCATGTTGGCACGACGTTAGAATAATACTAGAGTCATGTTGGCACGACGTTAGAATAATACTAGAGTCATGTTGGCACGACGTTAGAATAATACTAGTCATGTTGGCACGACGTTAGAATAATACTAGAGTCACGTTGGCACGACGTTAGAATAATACTAGAGTCACGTTGGCACGACGTTAGAATAATACTAGTCATGTTGGCACGACGTTAGAATAATACTAGAGTCATGTTGGCACGACGTTAGAATAATACTAGTCATGTTGGCACGACGTTAGAATAATACTAGAGTCATGTTGGCACGACGTTAGAATAATACTAGAGTCATGTTGGCACGACGTTAGAATAATACTAGAGTCATGTTGGCACGACGTTAGAATAATACTAGTCATGTTGGCACGACGTTAGAATAATACTAGTCATGTTGGCACGACGTTAGAATAATACTAGAGTCATGTTGGCACGACGTTAGAATAATACTAGAGTCATGTTGGCACGACGTTAGAATAATACTAGAGTCATGTTGGCACGACGTTAGAATAATACTAGAGTCATGTTGGCACGACGTTAGAATAATACTAGAGTCATGTTGGCACGACGTTAGAATAATACTAGAGTCATGTTGGCACGACGTTAGAATAATACTAGAGTCATGTTGGCACGACGTTAGAATAATACTAGAGTCATGTTGGCACGACGTTAGAATAATACTAGAGTCATGTTGGCACGACGTTAGAATAATACTAGAGTCATGTTGGCACGACGTTAGAATAATACTAGAGTCATGTTGGCACGACGTTAGAATAATACTAGAGTCATGTTGGCACGACGTTAGAATAATACTAGAGTCATGTTGGCACGACGTTAGAATAATACTAGAGTCATGTTGGCACGACGTTAGAATAATACTAGAGTCATGTTGGCACGACGTTAGAATAATACTAGAGTCATGTTGGCACGACGTTAGAATAATACTAGAGTCATGTTGGCACGACGTTAGAATAATACTAGAGTCATGTTGGCACGACGTTAGAATAATACTAGAGTCATGTTGGCACGACGTTAGAATAATACTAGAGTCATGTTGGCACGACGTTAGAATAATACTAGTCATGTTGGCACGACGTTAGAATAATACTAGAGTCATGTTGGCACGACGTTAGAATAATACTAGTCATGTTGGCACGACGTTAGAATAATACTAGTCATGTTGGCACGACGTTAGAATAATACTAGAGTCATGTTGGCACGACGTTAGAATAATACTAGAGTCATGTTGGCACGACGTTAGAATAATACTAGAGTCATGTTGGCACGACGTTAGAATAATACTAGAGTCATGTTGGCACGACGTTAGAATAATACTAGAGTCATGTTGGCACGACGTTAGAATAATACTAGTCATGTTGGCACGACGTTAGAATAATACTAGAGTCATGTTGGCACGACGTTAGAATAATACTAGTCATGTTGGCACGACGTTAGAATAATACTAGTCATGTTGGCACGACGTTAGAATAATACTAGAGTCATGTTGGCACGACGTTAGAATAATACTAGAGTCATGTTGGCACGACGTTAGAATAATACTAGAGTCATGTTGGCACGACGTTAGAATAATACTAGTCATGTTGGCACGACGTTAGAATAATACTAGAGTCATGTTGGCACGACGTTAGAATAATACTAGAGTCACGTTGGCACGACGTTAGAATAATACTAGAGTCATGTTGGCACGACGTTAGAATAATACTAGTCATGTTGGCACGACGTTAGAATAATACTAGTCATGTTGGCACGACGTTAGAATAATACTAGAGTCACGTTGGCACGACGTTAGAATAATACTAGAGTCATGTTGGCACGACGTTAGAATAATACTAGAGTCATGTTGGCACGACGTTAGAATAATACTAGAGTCACGTTGGCACGACGTTAGAATAATACTAGAGTCATGTTGGCACGACGTTAGAATAATACTAGTCATGTTGGCACGACGTTAGAATAATACTAGAGTCATGTTGGCACGACGTTAGAATAATACTAGTCATGTTGGCACGACGTTAGAATAATACTAGTCATGTTGGCACGACGTTAGAATAATACTAGTCATGTTGGCACGATGTTAGAATAATACTAGAGTCACGTTGGCACGACGTTAGAATAATACTAGTCATGTTGGCACGACGTTAGAATAATACTAGAGTCATGTTGGCACGACGTTAGAATAATACTAGAGTCATGTTGGCACGACGTTAGAATAATACTAGTCATGTTGGCACGACGTTAGAATAATACTAGAGTCATGTTGGCACGGCGTTAGAATAATACTAGAGTCACGTTGGCACGACGTTAGAATAATACTAGTCATGTTGGCACGACGTTAGAATAATACTAGTCATGTTGGCACGATGTTAGAATAATACTAGAGTCACGTTGGCACGACGTTAGAATAATACTAGAGTCATGTTGGCACGACGTTAGAATAATACTAGTCATGTTGGCACGACGTTAGAATAATACTAGTCATGTTGGCACGATGTTAGAATAATACTAGAGTCACGTTGGCACGACGTTAGAATAATACTAGAGTCATGTTGGCACGACGTTAGAATAATACTAGTCATGTTGGCACGATGTTAGAATAATACTAGAGTCACGTTGGCACGACGTTAGAATAATACTAGAGTCACGTTGGCACGACGTTAGAATAATACTAGAGTCATGTTGGCACGACGTTAGAATAATACTAGTCATGTTGGCACGACGTTAGAATAATACTAGAGTCACGTTGGCACGACGTTAGAATAATACTAGAGTCATGTTGGCACGACGTTAGAATAATACTAGAGTCACGTTGGCACGACGTTAGAATAATACTAGAGTCATGTTGGCACGACGTTAGAATAATACTAGAGTCATGTTGGCACGACGTTAGAATAATACTAGAGTCATGTTGGCACGACGTTAGAATAATACTAGAGTCATGTTGGCACGACGTTAGAATAATACTAGAGTCATGTTGGCACGACGTTAGAATAATACTAGTCATGTTGGCACGACGTTAGAATAATACTAGAGTCACGTTGGCACGACGTTAGAATAATACTAGAGTCACGTTGGCACGACGTTAGAATAATACTAGTCATGTTGGCACGACGTTAGAATAATACTAGAGTCATGTTGGCACGACGTTAGAATAATACTAGTCATGTTGGCACGACGTTAGAATAATACTAGAGTCATGTTGGCACGACGTTAGAATAATACTAGAGTCATGTTGGCACGACGTTAGAATAATACTAGAGTCACGTTGGCACGACGTTAGAATAATACTAGTCATGTTGGCACGACGTTAGAATAATACTAGTCATGTTGGCACGACGTTAGAATAATACTAGAGTCATGTTGGCACGACGTTAGAATAATACTAGAGTCATGTTGGCACGACGTTAGAATAATACTAGAGTCATGTTGGCACGACGTTAGAATAATACTAGAGTCATGTTGGCACGACGTTAGAATAATACTAGAGTCATGTTGGCACGACGTTAGAATAATACTAGAGTCATGTTGGCACGACGTTAGAATAATACTAGAGTCATGTTGGCACGACGTTAGAATAATACTAGAGTCATGTTGGCACGACGTTAGAATAATACTAGAGTCATGTTGGCACGACGTTAGAATAATACTAGTCATGTTGGCACGACGTTAGAATAATACTAGAGTCATGTTGGCACGACGTTAGAATAATACTAGAGTCATGTTGGCACGACGTTAGAATAATACTAGAGTCATGTTGGCACGACGTTAGAATAATACTAGAGTCATGTTGGCACGACGTTAGAATAATACTAGAGTCATGTTGGCACGACGTTAGAATAATACTAGTCATGTTGGCACGACGTTAGAATAATACTAGAGTCATGTTGGCACGACGTTAGAATAATACTAGAGTCATGTTGGCACGACGTTAGAATAATACTAGAGTCATGTTGGCACGACGTTAGAATAATACTAGTCACGTTGGCACGACGTTAGAATAATACTAGAGTCACGTTGGCACGACGTTAGAATAATACTAGTCACGTTGGCACGACGTTAGAATAATACTAGAGTCACGTTGGCACGACGTTAGAATAATACTAGAGTCATGTTGGCACGACGTTAGAATAATACTAGAGTCATGTTGGCACGACGTTAGAATAATACTAGAGTCACGTTGGCACGACGTTAGAATAATACTAGAGTCACGTTGGCACGACGTTAGAATAATACTAGAGTCATGTTGGCACGACGTTAGAATAATACTAGAGTCATGTTGGCACGACGTTAGAATAATACTAGTCATGTTGGCACGACGTTAGAATAATACTAGAGTCATGTTGGCACGACGTTAGAATAATACTAGAGTCATGTTGGCACGACGTTAGAATAATACTAGAGTCACGTTGGCACGACGTTAGAATAATACTAGTCATGTTGGCACGACGTTAGAATAATACTAGTCATGTTGGCACGACGTTAGAATAATACTAGAGTCATGTTGGCACGACGTTAGAATAATACTAGAGTCATGTTGGCACGACGTTAGAATAATACTAGAGTCATGTTGGCACGACGTTAGAATAATACTAGAGTCATGTTGGCACGACGTTAGAATAATACTAGAGTCATGTTGGCACGACGTTAGAATAATACTAGAGTCATGTTGGCACGACGTTAGAATAATACTAGAGTCACGTTGGCACGACGTTAGAATAATACTAGAGTCATGTTGGCACGACGTTAGAATAATACTAGAGTCATGTTGGCACGACGTTAGAATAATACTAGAGTCATGTTGGCACGACGTTAGAATAATACTAGAGTCATGTTGGCACGACGTTAGAATAATACTAGAGTCATGTTGGCACGACGTTAGAATAATACTAGTCATGTTGGCACGACGTTAGAATAATACTAGAGTCATGTTGGCACGACGTTAGAATAATACTAGAGTCACGTTGGCACGACGTTAGAATAATACTAGAGTCATGTTGGCACGACGTTAGAATAATACTAGTCATGTTGGCACGACGTTAGAATAATACTAGAGTCATGTTGGCACGACGTTAGAATAATACTAGAGTCATGTTGGCACGACGTTAGAATAATACTAGAGTCATGTTGGCACGACGTTAGAATAATACTAGAGTCATGTTGGCACGACGTTAGAATAATACTAGAGTCATGTTGGCACGACGTTAGAATAATACTAGAGTCATGTTGGCACGACGTTAGAATAATACTAGAGTCATGTTGGCACGACGTTAGAATAATACTAGTCATGTTGGCACGACGTTAGAATAATACTAGAGTCATGTTGGCACGACGTTAGAATAATACTAGAGTCACGTTGGCACGACGTTAGAATAATACTAGAGTCATGTTGGCACGACGTTAGAATAATACTAGAGTCACGTTGGCACGACGTTAGAATAATACTAGAGTCATGTTGGCACGACGTTAGAATAATACTAGAGTCATGTTGGCACGACGTTAGAATAATACTAGAGTCATGTTGGCACGACGTTAGAATAATACTAGAGTCACGTTGGCACGACGTTAGAATAATACTAGAGTCAAGTTGGCACGACGTTAGAATAATACTAGTCATGTTGGCACGACGTTAGAATAATACTAGTCATGTTGGCACGACGTTAGAATAATACTAGTCATGTTGGCACGACGTTAGAATAATACTAGAGTCATGTTGGCACGACGTTAGAATAATACTAGAGTCACGTTGGCACGACGTTAGAATAATACTAGAGTCATGTTGGCACGACGTTAGAATAATACTAGTCATGTTGGCACGACGTTAGAATAATACTAGAGTCATGTTGGCACGACGTTAGAATAATACTAGAGTCATGTTGGCACGACGTTAGAATAATACTAGTCATGTTGGCACGACGTTAGAATAATACTAGTCACGTTGGCACGACGTTAGAATAATACTAGAGTCATGTTGGCACGACGTTAGAATAATACTAGAGTCATGTTGGCACGACGTTAGAATAATACTAGTCATGTTGGCACGACGTTAGAATAATACTAGAGTCATGTTGGCACGACGTTAGAATAATACTAGAGTCATGTTGGCACGACGTTAGAATAATACTAGAGTCATGTTGGCACGACGTTAGAATAATACTAGTCATGTTGGCACGACGTTAGAATAATACTAGTCATGTTGGCACGACGTTAGAATAATACTAGAGTCATGTTGGCACGACGTTAGAATAATACTAGAGTCATGTTGGCACGACGTTAGAATAATACTAGAGTCATGTTGGCACGACGTTAGAATAATACTAGAGTCATGTTGGCACGACGTTAGAATAATACTAGAGTCATGTTGGCACGACGTTAGAATAATACTAGAGTCATGTTGGCACGACGTTAGAATAATACTAGAGTCATGTTGGCACGACGTTAGAATAATACTAGAGTCATGTTGGCACGACGTTAGAATAATACTAGAGTCATGTTGGCACGACGTTAGAATAATACTAGAGTCATGTTGGCACGACGTTAGAATAATACTAGAGTCATGTTGGCACGACGTTAGAATAATACTAGAGTCATGTTGGCACGACGTTAGAATAATACTAGAGTCATGTTGGCACGACGTTAGAATAATACTAGAGTCACGTTGGCACGACGTTAGAATAATACTAGAGTCATGTTGGCACGACGTTAGAATAATACTAGAGTCATGTTGGCACGACGTTAGAATAATACTAGAGTCATGTTGGCACGACGTTAGAATAATACTAGTCATGTTGGCACGACGTTAGAATAATACTAGAGTCATGTTGGCACGACGTTAGAATAATACTAGTCATGTTGGCACGACGTTAGAATAATACTAGTCATGTTGGCACGACGTTAGAATAATACTAGAGTCATGTTGGCACGACGTTAGAATAATACTAGAGTCATGTTGGCACGACGTTAGAATAATACTAGAGTCATGTTGGCACGACGTTAGAATAATACTAGAGTCATGTTGGCACGACGTTAGAATAATACTAGAGTCATGTTGGCACGACGTTAGAATAATACTAGTCATGTTGGCACGACGTTAGAATAATACTAGAGTCATGTTGGCACGACGTTAGAATAATACTAGTCATGTTGGCACGACGTTAGAATAATACTAGTCATGTTGGCACGACGTTAGAATAATACTAGAGTCATGTTGGCACGACGTTAGAATAATACTAGAGTCATGTTGGCACGACGTTAGAATAATACTAGAGTCATGTTGGCACGACGTTAGAATAATACTAGTCATGTTGGCACGACGTTAGAATAATACTAGAGTCATGTTGGCACGACGTTAGAATAATACTAGAGTCACGTTGGCACGACGTTAGAATAATACTAGAGTCATGTTGGCACGACGTTAGAATAATACTAGTCATGTTGGCACGACGTTAGAATAATACTAGTCATGTTGGCACGACGTTAGAATAATACTAGAGTCACGTTGGCACGACGTTAGAATAATACTAGAGTCATGTTGGCACGACGTTAGAATAATACTAGAGTCATGTTGGCACGACGTTAGAATAATACTAGAGTCACGTTGGCACGACGTTAGAATAATACTAGAGTCATGTTGGCACGACGTTAGAATAATACTAGTCATGTTGGCACGACGTTAGAATAATACTAGAGTCATGTTGGCACGACGTTAGAATAATACTAGTCATGTTGGCACGACGTTAGAATAATACTAGTCATGTTGGCACGACGTTAGAATAATACTAGAGTCATGTTGGCACGACGTTAGAATAATACTAGAGTCATGTTGGCACGACGTTAGAATAATACTAGAGTCATGTTGGCACGACGTTAGAATAATACTAGAGTCATGTTGGCACGACGTTAGAATAATACTAGAGTCATGTTGGCACGACGTTAGAATAATACTAGTCATGTTGGCACGACGTTAGAATAATACTAGTCATGTTGGCACGACGTTAGAATAATACTAGAGTCACGTTGGCACGACGTTAGAATAATACTAGTCATGTTGGCACGACGTTAGAATAATACTAGTCATGTTGGCACGACGTTAGAATAATACTAGTCATGTTGGCACGACGTTAGAATAATACTAGAGTCATGTTGGCACGACGTTAGAATAATACTAGTCATGTTGGCACGACGTTAGAATAATACTAGTCATGTTGGCACGACGTTAGAATAATACTAGAGTCACGTTGGCACGACGTTAGAATAATACTAGTCATGTTGGCACGACGTTAGAATAATACTAGTCATGTTGGCACGACGTTAGAATAATACTAGAGTCACGTTGGCACGACGTTAGAATAATACTAGTCATGTTGGCACGACGTTAGAATAATACTAGAGTCATGTTGGCACGACGTTAGAATAATACTAGAGTCATGTTGGCACGACGTTAGAATAATACTAGAGTCATGTTGGCACGACGTTAGAATAATACTAGAGTCATGTTGGCACGACGTTAGAATAATACTAGAGTCATGTTGGCACGACGTTAGAATAATACTAGTCATGTTGGCACGACGTTAGAATAATACTAGAGTCATGTTGGCACGACGTTAGAATAATACTAGAGTCATGTTGGCACGACGTTAGAATAATACTAGAGTCATGTTGGCACGACGTTAGAATAATACTAGAGTCATGTTGGCACGACGTTAGAATAATACTAGAGTCATGTTGGCACGACGTTAGAATAATACTAGAGTCATGTTGGCACGACGTTAGAATAATACTAGAGTCATGTTGGCACGACGTTAGAATAATACTAGAGTCATGTTGGCACGACGTTAGAATAATACTAGAGTCATGTTGGCACGACGTTAGAATAATACTAGAGTCATGTTGGCACGACGTTAGAATAATACTAGAGTCATGTTGGCACGACGTTAGAATAATACTAGAGTCATGTTGGCACGACGTTAGAATAATACTAGAGTCATGTTGGCACGACGTTAGAATAATACTAGAGTCATGTTGGCACGACGTTAGAATAATACTAGTCATGTTGGCACGACGTTAGAATAATACTAGAGTCATGTTGGCACGACGTTAGAATAATACTAGTCATGTTGGCACGACGTTAGAATAATACTAGAGTCATGTTGGCACGACGTTAGAATAATACTAGAGTCATGTTGGCACGACGTTAGAATAATACTAGAGTCATGTTGGCACGACGTTAGAATAATACTAGAGTCATGTTGGCACGACGTTAGAATAATACTAGAGTCATGTTGGCACGACGTTAGAATAATACTAGAGTCATGTTGGCACGACGTTAGAATAATACTAGTCATGTTGGCACGACGTTAGAATAATACTAGTCATGTTGGCACGACGTTAGAATAATACTAGAGTCATGTTGGCACGACGTTAGAATAATACTAGAGTCATGTTGGCACGACGTTAGAATAATACTAGAGTCATGTTGGCACGACGTTAGAATAATACTAGAGTCATGTTGGCACGACGTTAGAATAATACTAGAGTCATGTTGGCACGACGTTAGAATAATACTAGTCATGTTGGCACGACGTTAGAATAATACTAGAGTCACGTTGGCACGACGTTAGAATAATACTAGAGTCATGTTGGCACGACGTTAGAATAATACTAGAGTCATGTTGGCACGACGTTAGAATAATACTAGTCATGTTGGCACGACGTTAGAATAATACTAGAGTCACGTTGGCACGACGTTAGAATAATACTAGAGTCATGTTGGCACGACGTTAGAATAATACTAGAGTCATGTTGGCACGACGTTAGAATAATACTAGTCATGTTGGCACGACGTTAGAATAATACTAGAGTCACGTTGGCACGACGTTAGAATAATACTAGAGTCATGTTGGCACGACGTTAGAATAATACTAGTCATGTTGGCACGACGTTAGAATAATACTAGTCATGTTGGCACGACGTTAGAATAATACTAGAGTCACGTTGGCACGACGTTAGAATAATACTAGTCATGTTGGCACGACGTTAGAATAATACTAGAGTCATGTTGGCACGACGTTAGAATAATACTAGAGTCATGTTGGCACGACGTTAGAATAATACTAGTCATGTTGGCACGACGTTAGAATAATACTAGAGTCATGTTGGCACGACGTTAGAATAATACTAGAGTCACGTTGGCACGACGTTAGAATAATACTAGTCATGTTGGCACGACGTTAGAATAATACTAGTCATGTTGGCACGACGTTAGAATAATACTAGAGTCACGTTGGCACGACGTTAGAATAATACTAGAGTCATGTTGGCACGACGTTAGAATAATACTAGTCATGTTGGCACGACGTTAGAATAATACTAGTCATGTTGGCACGACGTTAGAATAATACTAGAGTCACGTTGGCACGACGTTAGAATAATACTAGAGTCATGTTGGCACGACGTTAGAATAATACTAGTCATGTTGGCACGACGTTAGAATAATACTAGAGTCACGTTGGCACGACGTTAGAATAATACTAGAGTCACGTTGGCACGACGTTAGAATAATACTAGAGTCATGTTGGCACGACGTTAGAATAATACTAGTCATGTTGGCACGACGTTAGAATAATACTAGAGTCATGTTGGCACGACGTTAGAATAATACTAGAGTCATGTTGGCACGACGTTAGAATAATACTAGAGTCATGTTGGCACGACGTTAGAATAATACTAGTCATGTTGGCACGACGTTAGAATAATACTAGAGTCACGTTGGCACGACGTTAGAATAATACTAGAGTCACGTTGGCACGACGTTAGAATAATACTAGTCATGTTGGCACGACGTTAGAATAATACTAGAGTCATGTTGGCACGACGTTAGAATAATACTAGTCATGTTGGCACGACGTTAGAATAATACTAGAGTCATGTTGGCACGACGTTAGAATAATACTAGAGTCATGTTGGCACGACGTTAGAATAATACTAGAGTCACGTTGGCACGACGTTAGAATAATACTAGTCATGTTGGCACGACGTTAGAATAATACTAGTCATGTTGGCACGACGTTAGAATAATACTAGAGTCATGTTGGCACGACGTTAGAATAATACTAGAGTCATGTTGGCACGACGTTAGAATAATACTAGAGTCATGTTGGCACGACGTTAGAATAATACTAGAGTCATGTTGGCACGACGTTAGAATAATACTAGAGTCATGTTGGCACGACGTTAGAATAATACTAGAGTCATGTTGGCACGACGTTAGAATAATACTAGAGTCATGTTGGCACGACGTTAGAATAATACTAGAGTCATGTTGGCACGACGTTAGAATAATACTAGAGTCATGTTGGCACGACGTTAGAATAATACTAGTCATGTTGGCACGACGTTAGAATAATACTAGAGTCATGTTGGCACGACGTTAGAATAATACTAGAGTCATGTTGGCACGACGTTAGAATAATACTAGAGTCATGTTGGCACGACGTTAGAATAATACTAGAGTCATGTTGGCACGACGTTAGAATAATACTAGAGTCATGTTGGCACGACGTTAGAATAATACTAGTCATGTTGGCACGACGTTAGAATAATACTAGAGTCATGTTGGCACGACGTTAGAATAATACTAGAGTCATGTTGGCACGACGTTAGAATAATACTAGAGTCATGTTGGCACGACGTTAGAATAATACTAGTCACGTTGGCACGACGTTAGAATAATACTAGAGTCACGTTGGCACGACGTTAGAATAATACTAGTCATGTTGGCACGACGTTAGAATAATACTAGAGTCATGTTGGCACGACGTTAGAATAATACTAGAGTCATGTTGGCACGACGTTAGAATAATACTAGAGTCATGTTGGCACGACGTTAGAATAATACTAGAGTCATGTTGGCACGACGTTAGAATAATACTAGAGTCATGTTGGCACGACGTTAGAATAATACTAGAGTCATGTTGGCACGACGTTAGAATAATACTAGAGTCATGTTGGCACGACGTTAGAATAATACTAGTCATGTTGGCACGACGTTAGAATAATACTAGAGTCATGTTGGCACGACGTTAGAATAATACTAGAGTCATGTTGGCACGACGTTAGAATAATACTAGAGTCACGTTGGCACGACGTTAGAATAATACTAGTCATGTTGGCACGACGTTAGAATAATACTAGTCATGTTGGCACGACGTTAGAATAATACTAGAGTCATGTTGGCACGACGTTAGAATAATACTAGAGTCATGTTGGCACGACGTTAGAATAATACTAGAGTCACGTTGGCACGACGTTAGAATAATACTAGAGTCATGTTGGCACGACGTTAGAATAATACTAGTCATGTTGGCACGACGTTAGAATAATACTAGAGTCATGTTGGCACGACGTTAGAATAATACTAGTCATGTTGGCACGACGTTAGAATAATACTAGAGTCATGTTGGCACGACGTTAGAATAATACTAGAGTCACGTTGGCACGACGTTAGAATAATACTAGTCATGTTGGCACGACGTTAGAATAATACTAGAGTCATGTTGGCACGACGTTAGAATAATACTAGTCATGTTGGCACGACGTTAGAATAATACTAGAGTCATGTTGGCACGACGTTAGAATAATACTAGAGTCATGTTGGCACGACGTTAGAATAATACTAGAGTCATGTTGGCACGACGTTAGAATAATACTAGTCATGTTGGCACGACGTTAGAATAATACTAGAGTCATGTTGGCACGACGTTAGAATAATACTAGTCATGTTGGCACGACGTTAGAATAATACTAGAGTCATGTTGGCACGACGTTAGAATAATACTAGTCATGTTGGCACGACGTTAGAATAATACTAGAGTCATGTTGGCACGACGTTAGAATAATACTAGAGTCATGTTGGCACGACGTTAGAATAATACTAGAGTCATGTTGGCACGACGTTAGAATAATACTAGAGTCATGTTGGCACGACGTTAGAATAATACTAGAGTCATGTTGGCACGACGTTAGAATAATACTAGAGTCATGTTGGCACGACGTTAGAATAATACTAGAGTCATGTTGGCACGACGTTAGAATAATACTAGAGTCATGTTGGCACGACGTTAGAATAATACTAGTCATGTTGGCACGACGTTAGAATAATACTAGAGTCATGTTGGCACGACGTTAGAATAATACTAGAGTCATGTTGGCACGACGTTAGAATAATACTAGAGTCATGTTGGCACGACGTTAGAATAATACTAGAGTCACGTTGGCACGACGTTAGAATAATACTAGAGTCACGTTGGCACGACGTTAGAATAATACTAGAGTCATGTTGGCACGACGTTAGAATAATACTAGAGTCATGTTGGCACGACGTTAGAATAATACTAGTCATGTTGGCACGACGTTAGAATAATACTAGTCATGTTGGCACGACGTTAGAATAATACTAGTCATGTTGGCACGACGTTAGAATAATACTAGAGTCATGTTGGCACGACGTTAGAATAATACTAGTCATGTTGGCACGACGTTAGAATAATACTAGTCATGTTGGCACGACGTTAGAATAATACTAGAGTCACGTTGGCACGACGTTAGAATAATACTAGAGTCATGTTGGCACGACGTTAGAATAATACTAGAGTCATGTTGGCACGACGTTAGAATAATACTAGTCATGTTGGCACGACGTTAGAATAATACTAGTCATGTTGGCACGACGTTAGAATAATACTAGTCATGTTGGCACGACGTTAGAATAATACTAGTCATGTTGGCACGACGTTAGAATAATACTAGTCATGTTGGCACGACGTTAGAATAATACTAGTCATGTTGGCACGACGTTAGAATAATACTAGTCACGTTGGCACGACGTTAGAATAATACTAGAGTCATGTTGGCACGACGTTAGAATAATACTAGTCATGTTGGCACGACGTTAGAATAATACTAGAGTCATGTTGGCACGACGTTAGAATAATACTAGTCATGTTGGCACGACGTTAGAATAATACTAGAGTCACGTTGGCACGACGTTAGAATAATACTAGTCATGTTGGCACGACGTTAGAATAATACTAGTCATGTTGGCACGACGTTAGAATAATACTAGAGTCATGTTGGCACGACGTTAGAATAATACTAGAGTCACGTTGGCACGACGTTAGAATAATACTAGAGTCATGTTGGCACGACGTTAGAATAATACTAGTCATGTTGGCACGACGTTAGAATAATACTAGTCATGTTGGCACGACGTTAGAATAATACTAGAGTCATGTTGGCACGACGTTAGAATAATACTAGTCATGTTGGCACGACGTTAGAATAATACTAGAGTCATGTTGGCACGACGTTAGAATAATACTAGAGTCATGTTGGCACGACGTTAGAATAATACTAGAGTCATGTTGGCACGACGTTAGAATAATACTAGAGTCATGTTGGCACGACGTTAGAATAATACTAGAGTCATGTTGGCACGACGTTAGAATAATACTAGAGTCATGTTGGCACGACGTTAGAATAATACTAGTCATGTTGGCACGACGTTAGAATAATACTAGAGTCATGTTGGCACGACGTTAGAATAATACTAGAGTCATGTTGGCACGACGTTAGAATAATACTAGAGTCACGTTGGCACGACGTTAGAATAATACTAGTCATGTTGGCACGACGTTAGAATAATACTAGAGTCATGTTGGCACGACGTTAGAATAATACTAGAGTCATGTTGGCACGACGTTAGAATAATACTAGAGTCATGTTGGCACGACGTTAGAATAATACTAGAGTCATGTTGGCACGACGTTAGAATAATACTAGAGTCATGTTGGCACGACGTTAGAATAATACTAGTCATGTTGGCACGACGTTAGAATAATACTAGAGTCATGTTGGCACGACGTTAGAATAATACTAGAGTCACGTTGGCACGACGTTAGAATAATACTAGAGTCACGTTGGCACGACGTTAGAATAATACTAGTCATGTTGGCACGACGTTAGAATAATACTAGTCATGTTGGCACGACGTTAGAATAATACTAGAGTCACGTTGGCACGACGTTAGAATAATACTAGAGTCATGTTGGCACGACGTTAGAATAATACTAGAGTCATGTTGGCACGACGTTAGAATAATACTAGAGTCATGTTGGCACGACGTTAGAATAATACTAGAGTCATGTTGGCACGACGTTAGAATAATACTAGAGTCATGTTGGCACGACGTTAGAATAATACTAGAGTCATGTTGGCACGACGTTAGAATAATACTAGAGTCATGTTGGCACGACGTTAGAATAATACTAGAGTCATGTTGGCACGACGTTAGAATAATACTAGAGTCATGTTGGCACGACGTTAGAATAATACTAGAGTCATGTTGGCACGACGTTAGAATAATACTAGAGTCATGTTGGCACGACGTTAGAATAATACTAGAGTCATGTTGGCACGACGTTAGAATAATACTAGTCATGTTGGCACGACGTTAGAATAATACTAGAGTCATGTTGGCACGACGTTAGAATAATACTAGAGTCATGTTGGCACGACGTTAGAATAATACTAGAGTCATGTTGGCACGACGTTAGAATAATACTAGAGTCATGTTGGCACGACGTTAGAATAATACTAGAGTCATGTTGGCACGACGTTAGAATAATACTAGAGTCATGTTGGCACGACGTTAGAATAATACTAGAGTCACGTTGGCACGACGTTAGAATAATACTAGAGTCACGTTGGCACGACGTTAGAATAATACTAGAGTCACGTTGGCACGACGTTAGAATAATACTAGAGTCACGTTGGCACGACGTTAGAATAATACTAGAGTCATGTTGGCACGACGTTAGAATAATACTAGAGTCATGTTGGCACGACGTTAGAATAATACTAGAGTCATGTTGGCACGACGTTAGAATAATACTAGAGTCATGTTGGCACGACGTTAGAATAATACTAGAGTCATGTTGGCACGACGTTAGAATAATACTAGAGTCATGTTGGCACGACGTTAGAATAATACTAGAGTCATGTTGGCACGACGTTAGAATAATACTAGTCATGTTGGCACGACGTTAGAATAATACTAGAGTCATGTTGGCACGACGTTAGAATAATACTAGAGTCATGTTGGCACGACGTTAGAATAATACTAGAGTCATGTTGGCACGACGTTAGAATAATACTAGAGTCATGTTGGCACGACGTTAGAATAATACTAGTCATGTTGGCACGATGTTAGAATAATACTAGAGTCATGTTGGCACGACGTTAGAATAATACTAGAGTCATGTTGGCACGACGTTAGAATAATACTAGAGTCATGTTGGCACGACGTTAGAATAATACTAGTCATGTTGGCACGACGTTAGAATAATACTAGAGTCATGTTGGCACGACGTTAGAATAATACTAGAGTCATGTTGGCACGACGTTAGAATAATACTAGTCATGTTGGCACGACGTTAGAATAATACTAGTCATGTTGGCACGACGTTAGAATAATACTAGAGTCATGTTGGCACGACGTTAGAATAATACTAGAGTCATGTTGGCACGACGTTAGAATAATACTAGAGTCATGTTGGCACGGCGTTAGAATAATACTAGAGTCATGTTGGCACGATGTTAGAATAATACTAGTCATGTTGGCACGACGTTAGAATAATACTAGAGTCATGTTGGCACGACGTTAGAATAATACTAGAGTCATGTTGGCACGACGTTAGAATAATACTAGAGTCATGTTGGCACGACGTTAGAATAATACTAGAGTCATGTTGGCACGACGTTAGAATAATACTAGTCATGTTGGCACGACGTTAGAATAATACTAGAGTCATGTTGGCACGACGTTAGAATAATACTAGAGTCATGTTGGCACGACGTTAGAATAATACTAGAGTCATGTTGGCACGACGTTAGAATAATACTAGAGTCATGTTGGCACGACGTTAGAATAATACTAGAGTCACGTTGGCACGACGTTAGAATAATACTAGAGTCACGTTGGCACGACGTTAGAATAATACTAGTCATGTTGGCACGACGTTAGAATAATACTAGAGTCATGTTGGCACGACGTTAGAATAATACTAGAGTCATGTTGGCACGACGTTAGAATAATACTAGAGTCACGTTGGCACGACGTTAGAATAATACTAGTCATGTTGGCACGACGTTAGAATAATACTAGAGTCATGTTGGCACGACGTTAGAATAATACTAGAGTCATGTTGGCACGACGTTAGAATAATACTAGAGTCATGTTGGCACGACGTTAGAATAATACTAGTCATGTTGGCACGACGTTAGAATAATACTAGAGTCATGTTGGCACGACGTTAGAATAATACTAGTCATGTTGGCACGACGTTAGAATAATACTAGAGTCACGTTGGCACGACGTTAGAATAATACTAGAGTCATGTTGGCACGACGTTAGAATAATACTAGAGTCATGTTGGCACGACGTTAGAATAATACTAGAGTCATGTTGGCACGACGTTAGAATAATACTAGAGTCATGTTGGCACGACGTTAGAATAATACTAGAGTCATGTTGGCACGACGTTAGAATAATACTAGAGTCATGTTGGCACGACGTTAGAATAATACTAGAGTCATGTTGGCACGACGTTAGAATAATACTAGTCATGTTGGCACGACGTTAGAATAATACTAGAGTCATGTTGGCACGACGTTAGAATAATACTAGAGTCATGTTGGCACGACGTTAGAATAATACTAGTCATGTTGGCACGACGTTAGAATAATACTAGAGTCATGTTGGCACGACGTTAGAATAATACTAGAGTCATGTTGGCACGACGTTAGAATAATACTAGAGTCATGTTGGCACGACGTTAGAATAATACTAGAGTCATGTTGGCACGACGTTAGAATAATACTAGAGTCATGTTGGCACGACGTTAGAATAATACTAGAGTCACGTTGGCACGACGTTAGAATAATACTAGAGTCACGTTGGCACGACGTTAGAATAATACTAGAGTCACGTTGGCACGACGTTAGAATAATACTAGAGTCACGTTGGCACGACGTTAGAATAATACTAGAGTCATGTTGGCACGACGTTAGAATAATACTAGAGTCATGTTGGCACGACGTTAGAATAATACTAGAGTCATGTTGGCACGACGTTAGAATAATACTAGAGTCATGTTGGCACGACGTTAGAATAATACTAGAGTCATGTTGGCACGACGTTAGAATAATACTAGAGTCATGTTGGCACGACGTTAGAATAATACTAGAGTCATGTTGGCACGACGTTAGAATAATACTAGTCATGTTGGCACGACGTTAGAATAATACTAGAGTCATGTTGGCACGACGTTAGAATAATACTAGAGTCATGTTGGCACGACGTTAGAATAATACTAGAGTCATGTTGGCACGACGTTAGAATAATACTAGAGTCATGTTGGCACGACGTTAGAATAATACTAGTCATGTTGGCACGATGTTAGAATAATACTAGAGTCATGTTGGCACGACGTTAGAATAATACTAGAGTCATGTTGGCACGACGTTAGAATAATACTAGAGTCATGTTGGCACGACGTTAGAATAATACTAGTCATGTTGGCACGACGTTAGAATAATACTAGAGTCATGTTGGCACGACGTTAGAATAATACTAGAGTCATGTTGGCACGACGTTAGAATAATACTAGTCATGTTGGCACGACGTTAGAATAATACTAGTCATGTTGGCACGACGTTAGAATAATACTAGAGTCATGTTGGCACGACGTTAGAATAATACTAGAGTCATGTTGGCACGACGTTAGAATAATACTAGAGTCATGTTGGCACGGCGTTAGAATAATACTAGAGTCATGTTGGCACGACGTTAGAATAATACTAGAGTCACGTTGGCACGACGTTAGAATAATACTAGAGTCATGTTGGCACGACGTTAGAATAATACTAGAGTCATGTTGGCACGACGTTAGAATAATACTAGAGTCATGTTGGCACGACGTTAGAATAACACTAGAGTCATGTTGGCACGACGTTAGAATAATACTAGAGTCATGTTGGCACGACGTTAGAATAATACTAGAGTCATGTTGGCACGACGTTAGAATAACACTAGAGTCACGTTGGCACGACGTTAGAATAATACTAGAGTCATGTTGGCACGACGTTAGAATAATACTAGAGTCATGTTGGCACGACGTCAGAATAATACTAGTCATGTTGGCACGACGTTAGAATAATACTAGAGTCATGTTGGCACGACGTTAGAATAATACTAGTCATGTTGGCACGACGTTAGAATAATACTAGAGTCATGTTGGCACGACGTTAGAATAATACTAGAGTCATGTTGGCACGACGTTAGAATAATACTAGAGTCATGTTGGCACGACGTTAGAATAATACTAGAGTCACGTTGGCACGACGTTAGAATAATACTAGAGTCATGTTGGCACGACGTTAGAATAATACTAGAGTCATGTTGGCACGACGTTAGAATAATACTAGTCATGTTGGCACGACGTTAGAATAATACTAGAGTCATGTTGGCACGACGTTAGAATAATACTAGTCATGTTGGCACGACGTTAGAATAATACTAGTCACGTTGGCACGACGTTAGAATAATACTAGAGTCACGTTGGCACGACGTTAGAATAATACTAGAGTCACGTTGGCACGACGTTAGAATAATACTAGTCATGTTGGCACGACGTTAGAATAATACTAGTCATGTTGGCACGACGTTAGAATAATACTAGTCATGTTGGCACGACGTTAGAATAATACTAGTCATGTTGGCACGACGTTAGAATAATACTAGTCATGTTGGCACGACGTTAGAATAATACTAGAGTCACGTTGGCACGACGTTAGAATAATACTAGAGTCACGTTGGCACGACGTCAGAATAATACTAGAGTCATGTTGGCACGACGTTAGAATAATACTAGTCATGTTGGCACGACGTTAGAATAATACTAGAGTCATGTTGGCACGACGTTAGAATAATACTAGTCATGTTGGCACGACGTTAGAATAATACTAGAGTCACGTTGGCACGACGTTAGAATAATACTAGAGTCATGTTGGCACGACATTAGAATAATACTAGAGTCATGTTGTCACGACGTTAGAATAATACTAGTCATGTTGGCACGACATTAGAATAATACTAGAGTCATGTTGGCACGACGTTAGAATAATACTAGTCATGTTGGCACGACGTTAGAATAATACTAGTCATGTTGGCACGACGTTAGAATAATACTAGTCATGTTGGCACGACGTTAGAATAATACTAGTCATGTTGGCACGACGTTAGAATAATACTAGTCACGTTGGCACGACGTTAGAATAATACTAGTCATGTTGGCACGACGTTAGAATAATACTAGAGTCACGTTGGCACGACGTTAGAATAATACTAGAGTCACGTTGGCACGACGTCAGAATAATACTAGAGTCATGTTGGCACGACGTTAGAATAATACTAGTCATGTTGGCACGACGTTAGAATAATACTAGAGTCATGTTGGCACGACGTTAGAATAATACTAGTCATGTTGGCACGACGTTAGAATAATACTAGAGTCACGTTGGCACGACGTTAGAATAATACTAGAGTCATGTTGGCACGACATTAGAATAATACTAGAGTCATGTTGTCACGACGTTAGAATAATACTAGTCATGTTGGCACGACATTAGAATAATACTAGAGTCATGTTGGCACGACGTTAGAATAATACTAGTCATGTTGGCACGACGTTAGAATAATACTAGTCATGTTGGCACGACGTTAGAATAATACTAGTCATGTTGGCACGACGTTAGAATAATACTAGTCATGTTGGCACGACGTTAGAATAATACTAGTCACGTTGGCACGACGTTAGAATAATACTAGTCATGTTGGCACGACGTTAGAATAATACTAGAGTCATGTTGGCACGACGTTAGAATAATACTAGAGTCATGTTGGCACGACGTTAGAATAATACTAGAGTCATGTTGGCACGACGTTAGAATAATACTAGAGTCATGTTGGCACGCCGTTAGAATAATACTAGTCATGTTGGCACGACGTTAGAATAATACTAGAGTCATGTTGGCACGACGTTAGAATAATACTAGAGTCATGTTGGCACGACGTTAGAATAATACTAGAGTCATGTTGGCACGACGTTAGAATAATACTAGTCATGTTGGCACGACGTTAGAATAATACTAGAGTCATGTTGGCACGACGTTAGAATAATACTAGAGTCACGTTGGCACGACGTTAGAATAATACTAGAGTCATGTTGGCACGACGTTAGAATAATACTAGAGTCATGTTGGCACGACGTTAGAATAATACTAGTCATGTTGGCACGACATTAGAATAATACTAGAGTCATGTTGGCACGACGTTAGAATAATACTAGTCATGTTGGCACGACGTTAGAATAATACTAGTCATGTTGGCACGACGTTAGAATAATACTAGAGTCATGTTGGCACGACGTTAGAATAATACTAGTCATGTTGGCACGACGTTAGAATAATACTAGAGTCATGTTGACACGACGTTAGAATAATACTAGAGTCATGTTGGCACAACGTTAGAATAATACTAGAGTCATGTTGGCACGACGTTAGAATAATACTAGAGTCACGTTGGCACGACGTTAGAATAATACTAGAGTCACGTTGGCACGACGTCAGAATAATACTAGTCATGTTGGCACGACGTTAGAATAATACTAGTCATGTTGGCACGACGTTAGAATAATACTAGAGTCACGTTGGCACGACGTTAGAATAATACTAGAGTCATGTTGGCACGACGTTAGAATAATACTAGAGTCATGTTGGCACGACGTTAGAATAATACTAGAGTCATGTTGGCACGACGTTAGAATAATACTAGTCATGTTGGCATGACGTTAGAATAATACTAGTCATGTTGGCACGACGTTAGAATAATACTAGAGTCATGTTGGCACGACGTTAGAATAATACTAGAGTCACGTTGGCACGACGTTAGAATAATACTAGAGTCATGTTGGCACGACGTTAGAATAATACTAGAGTCATGTTGGCACGACGTTAGAATAATACTAGAGTCATGTTGGCACGACGTTAGAATAATACTAGAGTCATGTTGGCACGACGTTAGAATAATACTAGAGTCATGTTGGCACGACGTTAGAATAATACTAGAGTCATGTTGGCACGACGTTAGAATAATACTAGAGTCATGTTGGCACGACGTTAGAATAATACTAGAGTCATGTTGGCACGACGTTAGAATAATACTAGAGTCACGTTGGCACGACGTTAGAATAATACTAGAGTCATGTTGGCACGACGTTAGAATAATACTAGAGTCATGTTGGCACGACGTTAGAATAATACTAGAGTCATGTTGGCACGACGTTAGAATAATACTAGTCATGTTGGCACGACGTTAGAATAATACTAGTCATGTTGGCACGACGTTAGAATAATACTAGAGTCATGTTGGCACGACGTTAGAATAATACTAGTCATGTTGGCACGACGTTAGAATAATACTAGAGTCATGTTGGCACGACGTTAGAATAATACTAGTCATGTTGGCACGACGTTAGAATAATACTAGAGTCATGTTGGCACGACGTTAGAATAATACTAGAGTCATGTTGGCACGACGTTAGAATAATACTAGAGTCATGTTGGCACGACGTTAGAATAATACTAGAGTCATGTTGGCACGACGTTAGAATAATACTAGAGTCATGTTGGCACGACGTTAGAATAATACTAGTCATGTTGGCACGACGTTAGAATAATACTAGAGTCATGTTGGCACGACGTTAGAATAATACTAGAGTCATGTTGGCACGACGTTAGAATAATACTAGTCATGTTGGCACGACGTTAGAATAATACTAGTCATGTTGGCACGACGTTAGAATAATACTAGAGTCATGTTGGCACGACGTTAGAATAATACTAGAGTCATGTTGGCACGACGTTAGAATAATACTAGAGTCATGTTGGCACGACGTTAGAATAATACTAGAGTCATGTTGGCACGACGTTAGAATAATACTAGAGTCATGTTGGCACGACGTTAGAATAATACTAGAGTCATGTTGGCACGACGTTAGAATAATACTAGTCATGTTGGCACGACGTTAGAATAATACTAGTCATGTTGGCACGACGTTAGAATAATACTAGAGTCATGTTGGCACGACGTTAGAATAATACTAGTCATGTTGGCACGACGTTAGAATAATACTAGTCATGTTGGCACGACGTTAGAATAATACTAGAGTCATGTTGGCACGACGTTAGAATAATACTAGAGTCATGTTGGCACGACGTTAGAATAATACTAGTCATGTTGGCACGACGTTAGAATAATACTAGTCATGTTGGCACGACGTTAGAATAATACTAGTCATGTTGGCACGACGTTAGAATAATACTAGAGTCATGTTGGCACGACGTTAGAATAATACTAGAGTCATGTTGGCACGACGTTAGAATAATACTAGAGTCATGAGTTTCACCCCTACACTCTCTCTCTGGGCCTGTCTACACACACACACACACACACACACACACACACACACACACACACACACACACACACACACACACACACACACACACACACACAGCTCTGATACAATATTTTCCGCTATGAAATGTAACTGTTCATTTATTTTTTGGGGTGATGTCTCTCGTCAGTTGATAATGAGGAGGAAGCAGAGAGAGTTCTGTTCTCCTACGGTTACGGTGCCAACGTTCCCACAACCGCCAAGAGACGACTCAGGCAGAGGTGAGATCTGATCTGACAAGGATCCCTAACGGCTTCTTATTCACTATGGGCCCTGGTCTAAAGTAGTGCACTATATAGGGAATAGGGTTCTATAGGGCCCTGGTCTAAAGTAGTGCACTATATAGGGAATAGGGTTCTATAGGGCCCTGGTCTAAAGTAGTGCACTATATAGGGTTCTATATGGCCCTGGTCTAAAGTAGTGCACTACATAGGGTTCTATAGGGCCCTGGTCTAAAGTAGTGCACTATTTAGGGTCATATAGGGCCCTGGTCTAAAGTAGTGCACTACATATAGGGAATAGGGTTCTATGGGGCCCTGGACTAAAGTAGTGCACTATATAGCGTTCTATAGGGCCCTGGTTTAAAGTAGTGCACTTCATATAGGGAATAGGGTTCTATGGGGCCTGGTCTGAGGTAGTGCACTATATAGAAAATAGGGTTCTATAGGGCCCTGGTCTAAAGTAGTGTACTATATAGGAAATAGGTTGCAATTTGGGATATATATTTATTGGTTGGTTTTCTGTTTGAGAGTTTATTTAATGTGTGTTTGGGTGTTGCAGTGTTCATCTGGCCCGAAGACTGTTGCAGCTGGAGAAGCAGAATACACTGCTGAGGAGAGATCTGGAGAGGTGCAACTCACACACAGGACAGATCTCTGAGGAGGTAAACCCACAGGACAGGTCTCTGAGGAGGTAACACACAGGACAGATCTCTGAGGAGGTAACACACAGGACAGGTCTCTGAGGAGGTAACACACAGGACAGGTCTCTGAGGTAACCCACAGGACAGATCTCTGAGGAGGTAACACACAGGACAGGTCTCTGAGGTAACCCACAGGACAGGTCTCTGAGGAGGTAACACACAGGACAGGTCTCTGAGGAGGTAACACACAGGACAGGTCTCTGAGGAGGTAACACACAGGACAGGTCTCTGAGGAGGTAACAGTGTAGTAGTAGTATAGACTCCTAACCCACACAGTGTAGTAGTATAGACTCCTAACCCACACAGTGTAGTAGTATAGACTCCTAACTAACTAGTGAGGTCTCACCAACACTGTCCTAACCACTCCTTCCTGTCACAGTGTAGTAGTACAGACTCCTAACCCACACAGTGTAGTAGTATAGACTCCTAACTAACTAGTGAGGTCTCACCAACACTGTCCTAACCACTCCTTCCTGTCACAGTGTAATAGTATAGACTCCTAACCCACACAGTGTAGTGGTAGTATAGACTCCTAACCCACACAGTGTAGTGGTAGTATAGACTCCTAACCCACACAGTGTAGTGGTAGTATAGACTCCTAACCCACACAGTGTAGTGGTAGTATAGACTCCTAACCCACACAGTGTAGTAGTATAGACTCCTAACCCACACAGTGTAGTAGTATAGACTCCTAACCCACACAGTGTAGTAGTATAGACTCCTAACCCACACAGTGTAGTAGTATAGACTCCTAACCCACACAGTGTAGTACTATAGACTCCTAACCCACACAGTGTAGTAGTAGTATAGACTCCTAACCCACACAGTGTAATAGTATAGACTCCTAACTAACTAGTGAGGTCTCACCAACACTGTCCTAACCACTCCTTCCTGTCACAGTGTAGTAGTATAGACTCCTAACCCACACAGTGTAGTAGTACAGACTCCTAACCCACACAGTGTAATAGTATAGACTCCTAACCCACACAGTGTAGTAGTATAGACTCCTAACCCACACAGTGTAGTAGTATAGACTCCTAACTAACTAGTGAGGTCTCACCAACACTGTCCTAACCACTCCTTCCTGTCACAGTGTAATAGTATAGACTCCTAACCCACACAGTGTAGTGGTAGTATAGACTCCTAACCCACACAGTGTAGTGGTAGTATAGACTCCTAACCCACACAGTGTAGTGGTAGTATAGACTCCTAACCCACACAGTGTAGTGGTAGTATAGACTCCTAACCCACACAGTGTAGTAGTATAGACTCCTAACCCACACAGTGTAGTAGTATAGACTCCTAACCCACACAGTGTAGTAGTATAGACTCCTAACCCACACAGTGTAGTAGTATAGACTCCTAACCCACACAGTGTAGTACTATAGACTCCTAACCCACACAGTGTAGTAGTAGTATAGACTCCTAACCCACACAGTGTAATAGTATAGACTCCTAACTAACTAGTGAGGTCTCACCAACACTGTCCTAACCACTCCTTCCTGTCACAGTGTAGTAGTATAGACTCCTAACCCACACAGTGTAGTAGTAGTAGTATAGACTCCTAACCCACAGTGTAGTAGTAGTACAGACTCCTAACCCACACAGTGTAGTAGTACAGACTCCTAACCCACACAGTGTAGTAGTAGTGACTCCTAACCCACACAGTGTAGTAGTAGTATAGACTCCTAACCCACACAGTGTAGTAGTATAGACTCCTAACCCACACAGTGTAGTAGTAGTATAGACTCCTAACCCACACAGTGTAGTAGTAGTATAGACTCCTAACTAACTAGTGAGGTCTCACCAACACTATCCTAACCACTCCTTCCTGTTAGTGTAGTAGTAGAGACTCCTAACCCACACAGTGTAGTAGTATAGACTCCTAACCCACACAGTGTAGTAGTATAGACTCCTAACCCACACAGTGTAGTAGTATAGACTCCTAACCCACACAGTGTAGTAGTATAGACTCCTTACCCACACAGTGTAGTAGTAGTATAGACTCCTAACCCACACGGTGTAGTAGTAGTATAGACTCCTAACCCACACAGTGTAGTAGTAGTATAGACTCCTAACCCACACGGTGTAGTAGTAGTATAGACTCCTAACCCACACGGTGTAGTAGTAGTATAGACTCCTAACCCACACAGTGTAGTAGTAGTATAGACTCCTAACCCACACGGTGTAGTAGTAGTATAGACTCCTAACCCACACGGTGTAGTAGTAGTATAGACTCCTTACCCACACAGTGTAGTAGTAGTATAGACTCCTAACCCACACGGTGTAGTAGTAGTATAGACTCCTAACCCACACGGTGTAGTAGTAGTATAGACTCCTAACCCACACAGTGTAGTAGTAGTACAGACTCCTAACCCACACAGTGTAGTAGTAGTATAGACTCCTAACCCACACAGTGTAGTAGTAGTATAGACTCCTAACCCACACAGTGTAGTAGTATAGACTCCTAACCCACACAGTGTAGTAGTACAGACTCCTAACCCACACAGTGTAGTAGTAGTATAGACTCCTAACCCACACAGTGTAGTAGTAGTATAGACTCCTAACCCACACAGTGTAGTAGTATAGACTCCTAACCCACACAGTGTAGTAGTATAGACTCCTAACCCACACAGTGTAGTAGTATAGACTCCTAACCCACACAGTGTAGTAGTATAGACTCCTAACCCACACACTGTAGTAGTAGTATAGACTCCTAACCCACACACTGTAGTAGTAGTATAGACTCCTAACCCACACAGTGTAGTAGTAGTATAGACTCCTAACCCACACAGTGTAGTAGTATAGACTCCTAACCCACACAGTGTAGTAGTGGTATAGACTCCTAATCCACACAGTGTAGTAGTATAGACTCCTAACCCACACAGTGTAGTAGTATAGACTCCTAACTAACTAGTGAGGTCTCACCAACACTATCCTAACCACTCCTTCCTGTCACAGTGTAGTAGTATAGACTCCTAACCCACAGTGTAGTAGTATTACAGACTCCTAACCAACACAGTGTAGTAGTATAGACTCCTAACCCACACAGTGTAGTAGTATAGACTCCTAACCCACACAGTGTAGTACTATAGACTCCTAACCCACACAGTGTAGTAGTATAGACTCCTAACCCACACAGTGTAGTAGTATAGACTCGTAACCCACAAAGTGTAGTAGTATAGACTCCTAACCCACACAGTGTAGTAGTATAGACTCCTAACTAACTAGTGAGGTCTCACCAACACTATCCTAACCACTCCTTCCTGTCACAGTGTAGTAGTATAGACTCCTAACCCACACAGTGTAGTAGTATAGACTCCTAACCCACACAGTGTAGTAGTATAGACTCCTAACCCACACAGTTTAGTAGTATAGACTCCTAACTAACTAGTGAGGTCTCACCAACACTATCCTAACCACTCCTTCCTGTCACAGTGTAGTAGTATAGACTCCTAACCCACACAGTGTAGTAGTATAGACTCCTAACCCACACAGTGTAGTGGTAGTATAGACTCCTAACCCACACAGTGTAGTAGTATAGACTCCTAACCCACACAGTGTAGTAGTACAGACTCCTAATCCACACAGTGTAGTAGTAGTATAGACTCCTAAACCACACAGTGTAGTGGTAGTATAGACTCCTAACCCACAGTGTAGTAGTAGTAGTACAGACTCCTAACCCACACAGTGTAGTGGTAGTATAGACTCCTAACCCACACAGTGTAGTAGTAGTATAGACTCCTAACCCACACAGTGTAGTGGTAGTATAGACTCCTAACCCACACAGTGTAGTGGTAGTATAGACTCCTAACCCACACAGTGTAGTGGTAGTATAGACTCCTAACCCACACAGTGTAGTGGTAGTATAGACTCCTAACCCACACAGTGTAGTGGTAGTATAGACTCCTAACCCACACAGTGTAGTGGTAGTATAGACTCCTAACCCACACAGTGTAGTGGTAGTATAGACTCCTAACCCACACAGTGTAGTAGTATAGACTCCTAACCCACACAGTGTAGTGGTAGTATAGACTCCTAACCCACACAGTGTAGTAGTATAGACTCCTAACCCACACAGTGTAGTGGTAGTATAGACTCCTAACCCACACAGTGTAGTGGTAGTATAGACTCCTAACCCACACAGTGTAGTGGTAGTATAGACTCCTAACCCACACAGTGTAGTGGTAGTATAGACTCCTAACCCACACAGTGTAGTGGTAGTATAGACTCCTAACCCACACAGTGTAGTAGTATAGACTCCTAACTAACTAGTGAGGTCTCACCAACACTATCCTAACCACTCCTTCCTGTCACAGTGTAGTAGTATAGACTCCTAACCCACACAGTGTAGTATAGACTCCTAACCCACACAGTGTAGTACTATAGACTCCTAACCCACACAGTGTAGTAGTAGTATAGACTCCTAACCCACACAGTGTAGTAGTATAGACTCCTAACTAACTAGTGAGGTCTCACCAACACTATCCTAACCACTCCTTCCTGTCACAGTGTAGTAGTATAGACTCCTAACCCACACAGTGTAGTAGTATAGACTCCTAACCCACACAGTGTAGTAGTAGTATAGACTCCTAACCCACACAGTGTAGTAGTATAGACTCCTAACTAACTAGTGAGGTCTCACCAACACTATCCTAACCACTCCTTCCTGTCACAGTGTAGTAGTATAGACTCCTAACCCACACAGTTTAGTAGTGTAGACTCCTAACCCACACAGTGTAGTAGTATATACTCCTAACCCACACAGTGTAGTAGTATAGACTCCTAACCCACACAGTGTAGTAGTATAGACTCCTAACCCACACAGTGTAGTAGTAGTATAGACTCCTAACCCACACAGTGTAGTAGTATAGACTCCTAACCCACACAGTGTAGTAGTTGTATAGACTCCTAACCCACACAGTGTAGTAGTTGTATAGACTCCTAACCCACACAGTGTAGTAGTAGTATAGACTCCTAACCCACACAGTGTAGTAGTAGTATAGACTCCTAACCCACACAGTGTAGTAGTATAGACTCCTAACCCACACAGTGTTGTAGTAGTATAGACTCCTAACCCACACAGTGTAGTAGTAGTATAGACTCCTAACCCACACAGTGTAGTAGTAGTATAGACTCCTAACCCACAGTGTAGTAGTATAGACTCCTAACCCACACAGTGTAGTAGTATAGACTCCTAACCCACACAGTGTAGTAGTATAGACTCCTAACCCACACAGTGTAGTAGTATAGACTCCTAACCCACACAGTGTAGTAGTATAGACTCCTAACCCACACAGTGTAGTAGTATAGACTCCTAACCCACACAGTGTAGTAGTAGTATAGACTCCTAACCCACACAGTGTAGTAGTATAGACTCCTAACCCACACAGTGTAGTAGTACAGACTCCTAACCCACACAGTGTAGTAGTAGTATAGACTCCTAACCCACACAGTGTAGTAGTAGTATAGACTCCTAACCCACACAGTGTAGTAGTAGTATAGACTCCTAACCCACACAGTGTAGTAGTAGTATAGACTCCTAACCCACACAGTGTAGTAGTATAGACTCCTAACCCACACAGTGTAGTAGTAGTATAGACTCCTAACCCACACAGTGTAGTAGTATAGACTCCTAACTAACTAGTGAGGTCTCACCAACACTATCCTAACCACTCCTTCCTGTCACAGTGTAGTAGTATAGACTCCTAACCCACACAGTGTAGTAGTATAGACTCCTAACCCACACAGTGTAGTAGTATAGACTCCTAACCCACACAGTGTAGTAGTATAGACTCCTAACCCACACAGTGTAGTAGTATAGACTCCTAACCCACACAGTGTAGTAGTATAGACTCCTAACCCACACAGTGTAGTAGTATAGATTCGTAACCCACACAGTGTAGTAGTATAGACTCCTAACCCACACAGTGTAGTAGTATAGACTCCTAACTAACTAGTGAGGTCTCACCAACACTGTCCTAACCACTCCTTCCTGTCACAGTGTAGTAGTACAGACTCCTAACCCACACAGTGTAGTAGTATAGACTCCTAACTAACTAGTGAGGTCTCACCAACACTGTCCTAACCACTCCTTCCTGTCACAGTGTAGTAGTATAGACTCCTAACCCACACAGTGTAGTAGTATAGACTCCTAACCCACACAGTGTAGTGGTAGTATAGACTCCTAACCCACACAGTGTAGTGGTAGTATAGACTCCTAACCCACACAGTGTAGTAGTATAGACTCCTAACCCACACAGTGTAGTAGTACAGACTCCTAACCCACACAGTGTAGTAGTAGTATAGACTCCTAACCCACACAGTGTAGTAGTAGTATAGACTCCTTACCCACACGGTGTAGTAGTATAGACTCCTAACCCACATAGTGTAGTAGTAGTATAGACTCCTAACCCACATAGTGTAGTAGTAGTATAGACTCCTAACCCACACAGTGTAGTAGTAGTATAGACTCCTAACCCACACAGTGTAGTAGTAGTATAGACTCCTTACCCACACAGTGTAGTAGTACAGACTCCTAACCCACACAGTGTAGTAGTATAGACTCCTAACCCACACAGTGTAGTAGTAGTATAAACTCCTAACCCACACAGTGTAGTAGGAGTATAGACTCCTAACCCACACAGTGTAGTAGTATAGACTCCTAACCCACACAGTGTAGTAGTATAGACTCCTAACCCACACAGTGTAGTAGTACAGACTCCTAACCCACACAGTGTAGTAGTACAGACTCCTAACCCACACAGTGTAGTAGTACAGACTCCTAACCCACACAGTGTAGTAGTACAGACTCCTAACCCACACAGTGTAGTAGTACAGACTCCTAACCAACACAGTGTAGTAGTAGTGACTCCTAACCCACACAGTGTAGTAGTACAGACTCCTAACCCACACAGTGTAGTAGTAGTATAGACTCCTAACCCACACAGTGTAGTAGTATAGACTCCTAACCCACACAGTGTAGTAGTAGTGACTCCTAACCCACACAGTGTAGTAGTAGTATAGACTCCTAACCCACACAGTGTAGTAGTAGTGACTCCTAACCCACACAGTGTAGTAGTATAGACTCCTAACCCACACAGTGTAGTAGTATAGACTCCTAACCCACACAGTGTAGTAGTAGTATAGACTCCTAACTAACTAGTGAGGTCTCACCAACACTATCCTAACCACTCCTTCCTGTCACAGTGTAGTAGTATAGACTCCTAACCCACACAGTGTAGTAGTACAGACTCCTAACCAACACAGTGTAGTAGTAGTGACTCCTAACCCACACAGTGTAGTAGTAGTATAGACTCCTAACCCACACAGTGTAGTAGTATAGACTCCTAACCCACACAGTGTAGTAGTAGTATAGACTCCTAACCCACACAGTGTATTAGTATAGACTCCTAACCCACACAGTGTAGTAGTAGTATAGACTCCTAACTAACTAGTGAGGTCTCACCAACACTATCCTAACCACTCCTTCCTGTCACAGTGTAGTAGTATAGACTCCTAACCCACACAGTGTAGTAGTATAGACTCCTAACCCACACAGTGTAGTAGTATAGACCCCTAACCCACACAGTTTAGTAGTACAGACTCCTAACCCACACAGTGTAGTAGTAGTATAGACTCCTAACCCACACAGTGTAGTAGTATAGACTCCTAACCCACACAGTGTAGTAGTATAGACTCCTAACCCACACAGTGTAGTAGTAGTATAGACTCCTAACCCACACAGTGTAGTAGTAGTATAGACTCCTAACCCACACAGTGTAGTGGTAGTATAGACTCCTAACCCACACAGTGTAGTAGTATAGACTCCTAACCCACACAGTGTAGTAGTGGTATAGACTCCTAATCCACACAGTGTAGTAGTATAGACTCCTAACCCACACAGTGTAGTAGTATAGACTCCTAACCCACACAGTGTAGTAGTATAGACTCCTAACTAACTAGTGAGGTCTCACCAACACTATCCTAACCACTCCTTCCTATCACAGTGTAGTAGTATAGACTCCTAACCCACACAGTGTAGTAGTATAGACTCCTAACTAACTAGTGAGGTCTCACCAACACTATCCTAACCACTCCTTCCTGTCACAGTGTAGTAGTAGTATAGACTCCTAACCCACACAGTGTAGTAGTATAGACTCCTAACTAACTAGTGAGGTCTCACCAACACTATCCTAACCACTCCTTCCTGTCACAGTGTAGTAGTATAGACTCCTAACCCACATAGTGTAGTAGTATAGACTCCTAACCCACACAGTGTAGTAGTATATACTCCTAACCCACACAGTGTAGTAGTATAGACTCCTAACCCACACAGTGTAGTAGTATAGACTCCTAACCCACACAGTGTAGTAGTATAGACTCCTAACCCACACAGCGTAGTAGTATAGACTCCTAACCCACACAGTGTAGTAGTATAGACTCCTAACTAACTAGTGAGGTCTCACCAACACTGTCCTAACCACTCATTCCTGTCACAGTGTAATAGTATAGACTCCTAACCCACACAGTGTAGTAGTATAGACTCCTAACCCACACAGTGTAGTAGTATAGACTCCTAACCCACACAGTGTAGTAGTATAGACTCCTAACTAACTAGTGAGGTCTCACCAACACTGTCCTAACCACTCATTCCTGTCACAGTGTA
>NC_074671.1:68402600-68465100 GCF_029448725.1 Salvelinus fontinalis | reverse complement strand
GGGAGAGGCGGAGGGATGGAGAGAGACGGTGGGAAGGAGGGAGGCGGGGGGAGGGAGGGAGACAGAGGGAGGGAGAGAGGCGGAGGGGAGGAGAGAGGCGGAGGGGAGGAGAGAGGCGGAGGGGAGGAGAGAGGCGGGGAGAAGGAGAGAGGCAGAGGGGAGGAGAGACGGACGGAGGGAGGGAGAGAGAGGCGGAGGGGAGGAGAGACGGACGGAGGGACGGAGTGAGGGAGGGTGAGAGGAGAGTGGTTTTGCCGGTCTCTAGGTGTGCCTCCCTCTCTCTCTCTCTCTCTCTCTCTCTCTCTCTCTCTCTCTCTCTCTCTCTCTCTCTCTCTCTTCTTTCACTGTCACCCTTTTCACCTTTCGTGTCAACTCTTGGTCGCTACCTGGCTGATCCCTGTTTCAACAAGCCTCCACACTGTAGTGGTGTAGTACAGTAGAAACATTGAATCCTAGTAAAACTTCCCTGTCTTAGGTCAGTTAGGATCACCACTTTATATTAAGAATGTGAAATGTCAGAATTATAGTAGAGAGAATGATTTATTTCAGCTTTTATTTCTTTCATCACATTCCCAGTGGGTCAGAAGTTTACATACACTGAATTAGTATTTGGTAGCATTGCCTTTAAATTGTTTAACTTGGGTCAAACGTTTCGGGTAGCCTTCCACAAGCTGCCCACAATAAGTTGGGTGAATTTTGGCCCATTCCTCCTGACAGAGCTGGTGTAACTGAGTCAGGTTTGTTGGCCTCCTTGCTCGCACACACCTTTTTCAGTTCTGCCCATAACTTTTCTATAGGATTGAGGTCAGGGCTTTGTGATGGGCACTCCAATACCTTGACTTTGTTGTCCTTAAGCCATTTTTGCAACAACTTTGGAAGTATGCTTAGGGTCATTGTCCATTTGGAAGACCCATTTGTGACCAAGCTTTAACTTCCTGACTGATGTCTTGAGATGTTGCTTCAATATATCCACATAGTTTTCCTGCCTCATGATTCCATCTATTTTGTGAAGTGCACCAGTCCCTCCTACAGCAAAGCACCCCCACAACATGATGCTGCCACCCCCGTGCTTCACGGTTGGGATGGTGTTCTATGGCTTGCAAGCCTCCCCCTTTTTGCTCCAAACATAACGATGGTCATTATGGCCAAACAGTTATATTTTTGTTTCATCAGACCAGAGCACATTTCTCCAAAAAGTATGATCTGTGGATATAGATACTTTTGTACCTGTTTCCTCCAGCATCTTCACAAGGTCCTTTGCTCTTTGTTCTGGGATTGATTTTCACTTTTTTCACACCAAAGTACGTTCATCTCTAGGAGACAGAACGCATCTCCTTCCTGAGCGGTATGACGGCTGCGTGGTCCCATGGTGTTTATACTTGCGTACTATTGTTTGTACAGATGAACGTGGGTCCTTCTGGCATTTGGAAATCGCTCCCAAGGATGAACCAGACTTGTGGAGGTCTACCATTTTTTTCTGAGGTCTTGGCTGATTCCTTTTCATTTTCCCGTGATGTCAAGCAAAGCGGCACTGAGTTTGAAGGTAGACCTTGAAATACATCCACAGGTACACCTCCAATTGACTCAAATGATGTCAATTAGCCTATCAGAAGCTTCTAAAGCCATGACATCATTTTCTGGGATTTTCCAAGCTGTTTAAAGGCACAGTCAACTTAGTGTATGTAAACTTCTGACCCACTAGAATTGTGATACAGTGAATTATAAGTGAAATAATCTGTCTGTAAACAATTGTTGGGAAAATGACTTGTCACGCACAAAGTATATGTCCTCACTGACTTGCCAAAACTATAGTTTGTTAACAAGAAATTTGTAGAGTGGTTGAAAAACGAGTTTTAATGACTCCAACCTAAGTGGATGTAAACTTCCCACTTCAACTGTATGTCCATAATGAAAGTAGATGATGTCATGTAGGTGTGAGTCTTTTATGACAGGTGTGTTTTTATATGGCTGAGGCCAGACTGCATGTCTGCAGGAGGGAGAGACTGAGAGAGAGACGGAGGGAGGGAAAGAGAGACGGAGGGAGGGAAAGAGAGACGGAGGGAGGGAAAGAGAGACGGAGGGAGGGAAAGAGAGACCGAGGGCGGGAAAGAGAGACCGGGGGAGGGAAAGAGAGACCGAGGGAGGGAAAGAGAGACCGAGGGAGGGAAAGAGAGACCGGGGGAGAGACCGAGGGAGAGACCGAGAGAGAGACCCGGTTAGGGAAAGAGAGACCGAGGGAGGGAAAGAGAGACCGGGGGAGGGAAAGGGAGACCGGAGGAGGGAAAGAGAGACAGAGGGAGGGAAAGAGAGACCGAGGGAGGGTAAGAGAGACCGGGGGAGGGAAAGAGAGACCGGGGGAGGGAAAGAGACCGAGGGAGGGAAAGAGAGACCGGGGGAGGGAAAGAGCGACCGAGGGAGGGAAAGAGAGACCGAGGGAGGGAAAGAGAGACCGAGGGAGAGAATGAGAGACCGAGGGAGAGAATGAGAGACCGGGGGAGGGAAAGAGAGACCGGGGGAGGGAAAGAGAGACCGAGGGAGGGAAAGAGAGACCGAGGGAGGGAAAGAGAGACCGGGGGAGGGAAAGAGAGACCGGGGGAGGAAAAGAGAGACCGGGGGAGGGAAAGAGAGACCGGGGGAGGGAAAGAGAGACCGGGGGAGGGAAAGAGAGACCGGGGGAGGGAAAGAGTGACCGGGGGAGGGAAAGAGAGACCGAGGGAGGGAAAGAGAGACCGAGGGAGGGAAAGAGAGACCGAGGGAGGGAAAGAGAGACCGAGGGAGGGAGAGAGAGACCGATGGAGGGAAATAGAGACCGGGGGAGGGAAAGAGAGACCGAGGGAGAGACCGAGAGAGAGACGGAGAGAGACCGAGAGAGAGACGGAGGGAGGGAGGGAAAGGCGGATGGAGAGAGAGGTGGAGGGAGAGAGAGATGGATGGAGAGGTGGAGGGAAAGAGAGACCGAAGGAGGGAAAGAGAGACGGGGGAGGGAAAGAGAGACCGGGGGAGGGAAAGAGAGACCGAGGGAGGGAAAGAGAGACCGGGGGAGGGAAAGAGAGACCGGGGGAGGGAAAGAGAGACCGAGGGAGGGAAAGAGAGACCGGGGGAGGGAAAGAGAGACCGGGGGAGAGAGACCGGGGGAGAGAGACCGGGGGAGAGAGACCAGGAGAGAGAGACCGAGAGAGAAAGACCGAGAGAGAGACCGAGAGAGAGAGACCGAGAGAGAGAGACCGAGAGAGAGAGACCGAGAGAGAGAGACCGAGATAGAGAGACCGAGATAGAGAGACCGAGATAGAGAGACAGAAGGAGGGAGAGAGAGAGACCGAGAGAGAGACGGAGGGAGAGAGAGACCGAGAGAGGGAAAGAGAGACCGGGGGAGGGAAAGAGAGACCGAGGGAGGGAGAGAGAGACCGATGGAGGGAAATAGAGACCGAGGGCGAGACCGAGGGATGGAAAGAGAGACCGGGGGAGGGAAAGAGAGACCGGGGGAGGGAAAGAGAGACCGAGGGAGGGAATGAGAGACCGAGGGAGGGAAAGAGAGACCGGGGGAGGGAAAGAGAGACCGGAGGAGGGAAAGAGAGACCGGAGGAGGGAAAGAGAGACCGGGGGAGGGAAAGAGAGACTGGGGGAGTAAAAGAGAGACCGGGGGAGGGAAAGAGAGACCGGGGGAGGGAAAGAGAGACCGAGGGAGAAAAAGAGAGACCGGGGGAGGGAAAGAGAGACCGAGGGAGGGAAAGAGAGACCGAGGGAGGGAATGAGAGACCGGGGGAGGGAAAGAGAGACCGGGGGAGGGAAAGAGAGACCGGGGGAGGGAAAGAGAGACCGGGGGAGGGAAAGAGAGACCGGGGGAGGGAAAGAGAGACCGAGGGAGGGAAAGAGAGACCGGGGGAGGGAAAGAGAGACCGGGGGAGAGAGACCGGGGGAGAGAGACCAGGAGAGAGAGACCGAGAGAGAGACCGAGAGAGAGAGACCGAGAGAGAGAGACCGAGATAGAGAGACCGAGATAGAGAGACAGCAGGAGGGAGAGAGAGAGAGAGACTGAGAGAGAGACGGAGGGAGAGAGAGAGAGAGAGACGGAAGGAGAGAGAGTGGTTTTGCCGGTCTCTAGGTGTGCCTCCCTCTCTCTCTCTCTCTCTCTCTCTCTCTCTCCCTCTCTCTTCTTTCACTGTCACCCTTTTCACCTTTCGTGTCTTGGTCACTTCCTGGCTGATCCCTGTTTCAACAAGCCTCTACACTGTAGTGGTGTATTACAGTAGAAACCCCACAGCCCAACAAGCCTCCACACTGTAGTGGTGTATTACAGTAGAAACCCCACAGCCCAACAAGCCTCTACACTGTAGTGGTGTATTACAGTAGAAACCCCACAGCCCAACAAGCCTCCACACTGTAGTGGTGTATTACAGTAGAAACCCCACAGCCCAACAAGCCTCTACACTGTAGTGGTGTATTACAGTAGAAACCCCACAGCCCAACAAGCCTCCACACTGTAGTGGTGTATTACAGTAGAAACCCCACAGCCCAACAAGCCTCTACACTGTAGTGGTGTATTACAGTAGAAACCCCACAGCCCAACAAGCCTCCACACTGTAGTGGTGTATTACAGTAGAAACCCCACAGCCCAACAAGCCTCCACACTGTAGTGGTGTATTACAGTAGAAACCCCACAGCCCAACAAGCCTCCACACTGTAGTGGTGTATTACAGTAGAAACCCCACAGCCCAACAAGCCTCTACACTGTAGTGGTGTATTACAGTAGAAACCCACACTGTAGTGGTGTATTACAGTAGAAACCCACAGCCCAACAAGCCTCTACACTGTAGTGGTGTATTACAGTAGAAACCCCACAGCCCAACAAGCCTCTACACTGTAGTGGTGTATTACAGTAGAAACCCCACAGCCCAACAAGCCTCCACACTGTAGTGGTGTATTACAGTAGAAACCCCACAGCCCAACAAGCCTCTACACTGTAGTGGTGTATTACAGTAGAAACCCACAGCCCAACAAGCCTCTACACTGTAGTGGTGTATTACAGTAGAAACCCCACAGCCCAACAAGCCTCTACACTGTAGTGGTGTATTACAGTAGAAACCCCACAGCCCAACAAGCCTCTACACTGTAGTGGTGTATTACAGTAGAAACCCACACTGTAGTGGTGTAGTACAGTAGAAACCCACAGCCCAACAAGCCTCTACACTGTAGAGGTGTATTACAGTAGAAACCCACAGCCCAACAAGCCTCTACACTGTAGGGGTGTATTACAGTAGAAACCCACACTGTAGTGGTGTATTACAGTAGAAACCCACAGCCCAACAAGCCTCTACACTGTAGTGGTGTATTACAGTAGAAACCCCACAGCCCAACAAGCCTCTACACTGTAGTGGTGTATTACAGTAGAAACCCACACTGTAGTGGTGTATTACAGTAGAAACCCACAGCCCAACAAGCCTCTACACTGTAGAGGTGTATTACAGTAGAAACCCACAGCCCAACAAGCCTCTACACTGTAGTGGTGTATTACAGTAGAAACCCACAGCCCAACAAGCCTCTACACTGTAGTGGTGTATTACAGTAGAAACCCCACAGCCCAACAAGCCTCTACACTGTAGTGGTGTTTTACAGTAGAAACCCCACAGCCCAACAGGCCTCTACACTGTAGTGGTGTATTACAGTAGAAACCCCACAGCCCAACAAGCCTCCACACTGTAGTGGTGTAGTACAGTAGAAACCCCACAGCCCAACAAGCCTCCACACTGTAGTGGTGTATTACAGTAGAAACCCCACAGCCCAACAAGCCTCCACACTGTAGTGGTGTATTACAGTAGAAACCCCACAGCCCAACAAGCCTCTCCACTGTAGTGGTGTATTACAGTAGAAACCCCACAGCCCAACAAGCCTCCACACTGTAGTGGTGTAGTACAGTAGAAACCAACAGCCCAACAAGCCTCTACACTGTAGTGGTGTATTACAGTAGAAACCAACAGCCCAACAAGCCTCTACACTGTAGTGGTGTATTACAGTAGAAACCCACACTGTAGTGGTGTATTACAGTAGAAACCCACAGCCCAACAAGCCTCTACACTGTAGTGGTGTATTACAGTAGAAACCCCACAGCCTAACAAGCCTCTACACTGTAGTGGTGTATTACAGTAGAAACCCCACAGCCCAACAAGCCTCTACACTGTAGTGGTGTATTACAGTAGAAACCCCACAGCCCAACAAGCCTCTACACTGTAGTGGTGTATTACAGTAGAAACCCCACAGCCCAACAAGCCTCCACACTGTAGTGGATTATTACAGTAGAAACCCACACTGTAGTGGTGTATTACAGTAGAAACCCACAGCCCAACAAGCCTCTACACTGTAGTGGTGTATTACAGTAGAAACCCCACAGCCCAACAAGCCTCCACACTGTAGTGGTGTATTACAGTAGAAACCCCACAGCCCAACAAGCCTCCACACTGTAGTAGTGTATTACAGTAGAAACCCCACAGCCCAACAAGCCTCCACACTGTAGTGGTGTATTACAGTAGAAACCCCACAGCCCAACAAGCCTCTACACTGTAGTGGTGTATTACAGTAGAAACCCCACAGCCCAACAAGCCTCTACACTGTAGTGGTGTATTACAGTAGAAACCCACAGCCCAACAAGCCTCTACATTGTAGTGGTGTATTACAGTAGAAACCCACAGCCCAACAAGCCTCTACACTGTAGTGGTGTATTACAGTAGAAACCCACACTGTAGTGGTGTATTACAGTAGAAACCCACAGCCCAACAAGCCTCTACACTGTAGTGGTGTATTACAGTAGAAACCCCACAGCCTAACAAGCCTCTACACTGTAGTGGTGTATTACAGTAGAAACCCCACAGCCCAACAAGCCTCTACACTGTAGTGGTGTATTACAGTAGAAACCCCACAGCCCAACAAGCCTCTACACTGTAGTGGTGTATTACAGTAGAAACCCCACAGCCCAACAAGCCTCCACACTGTAGTGGATTATTACAGTAGAAACCCACACTGTAGTGGTGTATTACAGTAGAAACCCACAGCCCAACAAGCCTCTACACTGTAGTGGTGTATTACAGTAGAAACCTTACAGCCCAACAAGCCTCCACACTGTAGTGGTGTATTACAGTAGAAACCCCACAGCCCAACAAGCCTCCACACTGTAGTAGTGTATTACAGTAGAAACCCCACAGCCCAACAAGCCTCCACACTGTAGTGGTGTATTACAGTAGAAACCCCACAGCCCAACAAGCCTCTACACTGTAGTGGTGTATTACAGTAGAAACCCCACAGCCCAACAAGCCTCTACACTGTAGTGGTGTATTACAGTAGAAACCCACAGCCCAACAAGCCTCTACATTGTAGTGGTGTATTACAGTAGAAACCCACAGCATCTGTACCTGCTCAGGTATTACAGCTAATTAACCAGAAAGCTCTGGTGACCAGCCATTTATTGGGTTTATTTTTCTTTATTGTCTCATTATTATTTTATATCACACAGTTTTGTTTCACTTCTCTGGAAACTAGCCTCAATGGGAATGTCTTTCTATGAAACCTTAGAGACTTTAGTCGTCTCGGTCTTTAGTCGTCGCGGTCTTTAGTCGTCTTGGTCTTTAGTGGTCTTGGTCTTTAGTCGTCTCGGTCTTTAGTCGTCTCGTTCTTTAGTCGTCTCGTTTTTTGGTCGTCTCGTTCTTTAGTCGTCTCGTTCTTTAGTCGTCTCGGTCTTTAGTCGTCTCGGTCTTTAGTCGTCTCGTTCTTTAGTCGTCTCGTTCTTTAGTCGTCTCGTTCTTTAGTCGTCTCGGTCTTTAGTCGTCTCGGTCTTTAGTCGTCTCGGTCTTTAGTCGTCTCGGTCTTTGGTCGTCTCGGTCTTTGGTCGTCTCGGTCTTTGGTCGTCTCGTTCTTTGGTCGTCTCGTTCTTTAGTCGTCTCGTTCTTTAGTCGTCTCGTTCTTTAGTCGTCTCGTTCTTTAGTCGTCTCGTTCTTTAGTCGTCTCGTTCTTTAGTCGTATCGGTCTTTAGTCAGCTCGTTCTTTAGTCGTCTCGGTCTTTAGTCGTCTCGGTCTTTAGTCGTCTCGTTCTTTAGTCGTCTCGTTCTTTAGTCGTCTCGGTCTTTAGTCGTCTCGTTCTTTAGTCGTCTCGGTCTTTAGTCGTCTCGGTCTTTAGTCATCTCGGTCTTTAGTCGTCTCGTTCTTTAGTCGTCTCGGTCTTTAGTCGTCTCGTTCTTTAGTCGTCTCGGTCTTTAGTCGTCTCGGTCTTTAGTCGTCTCGTTCTTTAGTCGTCTCGGTCTTTAGTCGTCTCGTTCTTTAGTCGTCTCGGTCTTTAGTCGTCTCGTTCTTTAGTCGTCTCGGTCTTTAGTCGTCTCGGTCTTTAGTCGTCTCGTTCTTTAGTCGTCTCGGTCTTTAGTCGTCTCGGTCTTTAGTCGTCTCGGTCTTAGTTCAAATTGGTGTTGCTGTTCCTGTCTGTTAGTGTTCTGTATTTTGTCATGTTCTGTGTGGAACCCCAGGAAGAATAGCTGCTGATTCTTCAACAGCTAATGTGGATCCTAAAAGGGGGGAGAAAAAACCTAATCTGACAACGTTTTGAGTTTAACCGTAGCCAAACTTTTTAGTCACCATAAAAGGAAAAATGAACACATTACAAGGTCATTATTTACAAATGATTTACAAGTATGGCGAGCTGCTAACTTACTGTTGTGAATGTGAAGAACTGAAAAGCTGAGCAGTGTGGTGACTAGTAACTAGTTAGTTAGAGAGCAGTGTTTTAGCTAGTAACTAGTTGGTTACAGAGCAGTGTTTTAGTTAGTAATAAGTAACTAACTTACTGTTGTGAATGTGAAGAACTGAAAAGCTTTGGATCCTGCCTGAGGAATTTACTACTTGCTGCTGTCAGGTTACTGTGACAACGACCGCAACAACAGGGTCAAAGTTGAACGTCTCTTGCTCCTTGCAATGGCTATGTAAAAGACGAATGCCGACGAGAAGAGGTAAAAAAATGGGGCTGTTTGAAAAGAGGATCATATAAACATTGCCCGTTTGTTTTAACAGGCTACGTACTGTGAATCCTATGTGAAAGGTGTGTTAACCTCGTTTACATCATCAGGTCTTTCATTTTAATATAACTTTGACTGTCGGTCCTCCTACATCTCAGTACAGAGAGAGAGGCTTGTTTGTAGAATCACACTGTACAGTACAGAGAGAGAGGCTTGTTTGAAGAATCACACTGTACAGTACAGAGAGAGAGGGGCTTGTTTGTAGAATCACACTGTACAGTACAGAGAGAGAGGCTTGTTTGTAGAATCACACTGTACAGTACAGAGAGAGAGGCTTGTTTGAAGAATCACACTGTACAGTACAGAGAGAGAGGCTTGTTTGAAGAATCACACTGTACAGTACAGAGAGAGAGAGGCTTGTTTGTAGAATCACACTGTACAGTACAGAGAGAGAGAGGCTTGTTTGAAGAATCACACTGTACAGTACAGAGAGAGAGGGGCTTGTTTGTAGAATCACACTGTACAGTACAGAGAGAGAGGCTTGTTTGAAGAATCACACTGTACAGTACAGAGAGAGAGGGGCTTGTTTGTAGAATCACACTGTACAGTACAGAGAGAGAGGCTTGTTTGAAGAATCACACTGTACAGTACAGAGAGAGAGAGGCTTGTTTGTAGAATCACACTGTACAGTACAGAGAGAGAGGCTTGTTTGAAGAATCACACTGTACAGTACAGAGAGAGAGGCTTGTTTGAAGAATCACACTGTACAGTACAGAGAGAGAGAGGCTTGTTTGAAGAATCACACTGTACAGTACAGAGAGAGAGAGGCTTGTTTGTAGAATCACACTGTACAGTACAGAGAGAGAGGCTTGTTTGAAGAATCACACTGTACAGTACAGAGAGAGAGAGGCTTGTTTGAAGAATCACACTGTACAGTACAGAGAGAGAGGCTTGTTTGTAGAATCACACTGTACAGTACAGAGAGAGAGGGGCTTGTTTGAAGAATCACACTGTACAGTACAGAGAGAGAGGCTTGTTTGTAGAATCACACTGTACAGTACAGAGAGAGAGAGGCTTGTTTGAAGAATCACACTGTACAGTACAGAGAGAGAGGCTTGTTTGAAGAATCACACTGTACAGTACAGAGAGAGAGGCTTGTTTGAAGAATCTCGGTGATAAAGTCATGTCAGTATTATTATTGAACGTGGAACAACAGGACAAACTGGTTCCTTCTGTCTCGTGGTTCCCCCCCTCCCTGTACATCCCAGGCCCAGGATGAGGTGTTCCTTCCACTAAACACTGAGTATGACAACACCTCTCTAATGTTGAGTTGACCCCCTCCCCCCTGTACATCCTACTATACACTGAGTATAACAACACCTCTCTAATGTTGAGTTGACCCCCCCCCTCCCTGTACATCCTACTATACACTGAGTATAACAACACCTCTCTAATGTTGAGTTGACCCCCCCCCTCCCTGTACATCCTACTATACACTGAGTATAACAACACCTCTCTAATGTTGAGTTGACCCCCCTCCCTGTACATCCTACTATACACTGAGTATAACAACACCTCTCTAATGTTGAGTTGACCCCCCCCCCCTCCCTGTACATCCTACTATACACTGAGTATGACAACACCTCTCTAATGTTGAGTTGACCCCCCTCCCTGTACATCCTACTATACACTGAGTATAACAACACCTCTCTAATGTTGAGTTGAGCCCCCCCCCCCTCCCTGTACATCCTACTATACACTGAGTATAACAACACCTCTCTAATGTTGAGTTGACCCCCCCTCCCTGTACATCCTACTATACACTGAGTATAACAACACCTCTCTAATGTTGAGTTGACCCCCCTCCCTGTACATCCTACTATACACTGAGTATGACAACACCTCTCTAATGTTGAGTTGACCCCCCTCCCTGTACATCCTACTATACACTGAGTATGACAACACCTCTCTAATGTTGAGTTGACCCCCCCTCCCTGTACATCCTACTATACACTGAGTATGACAACACCTCTCTAATGTTGAGTTGACCCCCCCCCCTCCCTGTACATCCTACTATACACTGAGTATAACAACACCTCTCTAATGTTGAGTTGACCCCCCCCCTCCCTGTACATCCTACTATACACTGAGTATGACAACACCTCTCTAATGTTGAGTTGACCCCCCCCCCTCCCTGTACATCCTACTATACACTGAGTATAACAACACCTCTCTAATGTTGAGTTGACCCCCCCCCCTCCCTGTACATCCTACTATACACTGAGTATAACAACACCTCTCTAATGTTGAGTTGACCCCCCCCCTCCCTGTACATCCTACTATACACTGAGTATAACAACACCTCTCTAATGTTGAGTTGACCCCCCCCCCTCCCTGTACATCCTACTATACACTGAGTATAACAACACCTCTCTAATGTTGAGTTGACCCCCCCCCCCTCCCTGTACATCCTACTATACACTGAGTATAACAACACCTCTCTAATGTTGAGTTGACCCCCCCCCCTCCCTGTACATCCTACTATACACTGAGTATAACAACACCTCTCTAATGTTGAGTTGACCCCCCCCCCCTCCCTGTACATCCTACTATACACTGAGTATAACAACACCTCTCTAATGTTGAGTTGACCCCCCCCCCTCCCTGTACATCCTACTATACACTGAGTATAACAACACCTCTCTAATGTTGAGTTGACCCCCCCCTCCCTGTACATCCTACTATACACTGAGTATAACAACACCTCTCTAATGTTGAGTTGACCCCCCCCCCCCCTCCCTGTACATCCTACTATACACTGAGTATAACAACACCTCTCTAATGTTGAGTTGACCCCCCCCCTCCCTGTACATCCTACTATACACTGAGTATGACAACACCTCTCTAATGTTGAGTTGACCCCCCCCCCTCCCTGTACATCCTACTATACACTGAGTATAACAACACCTCTCTAATGTTGAGTTGACCCCCCCCCTCCCTGTACATCCTACTATACACTGAGTATGACAACACCTCTCTAATGTTGAGTTGACCCCCCCCCCTCCCTGTACATCCTACTATACACTGAGTATAACAACACCTCTCTAATGTTGAGTTGACCCCCCCCCCTCCCTGTACATCCTACTATACACTGAGTATAACAACACCTCTCTAATGTTGAGTTGACCCCCCCCCCTCCCTGTACATCCTACTATACACTGAGTATAACAACACCTCTCTAATGTTGAGTTGACCCCCCCCCCCTCCCTGTACATCCTACTATACACTGAGTATAACAACACCTCTCTAATGTTGAGTTGACCCCCCCCCCTCCCTGTACATCCTACTATACACTGAGTATAACAACACCTCTCTAATGTTGAGTTGACCCCCCCCCCTCCCTGTACATCCTACTATACACTGAGTATAACAACACCTCTCTAATGTTGAGTTGACCCCCCCCCCCTCCCTGTACATCCTACTATACACTGAGTATAACAACACCTCTCTAATGTTGAGTTGACCCCCCCCCCCTCCCTGTACATCCTACTATACACTGAGTATAACAACACCTCTCTAATGTTGAGTTGACCCCCCCCCTCCCTGTACATCCTACTATACACTGAGTATAACAACACCTCTCTAATGTTGAGTTGACCCCCCCCTCCCTGTACATCCTACTATACACTGAGTATAACAACACCTCTCTAATGTTGAGTTGACCCCCCCCCCCCTCCCTGTACATCCTACTATACACTGAGTATAACAACACCTCTCTAATGTTGAGTTGACCCCCCTCCCTCCCTGTACATCCTACTATACACTGAGTATAACAACACCTCTCTAATGTTGAGTTGACCCCCCCCCCTCCCTGTACATCCTACTATACACTGAGTATAACAACACCTCTCTAATGTTGAGTTGACCCCCCTCCCTCCCTGTACATCCTACTATACACTGAGTATGACAACACCTCTCTAATGTTGAGTTGACCCCCTCCCCCCTGTACATCCTACTATACACTGAGTATAACAACACCTCTCTAATGTTGAGTTGACCCCCCCCCTCCCTGTACATCCTACTATACACTGAGTATAACAACACCTCTCTAATGTTGAGTTGACCCCCCCCCCTCCCTGTACATCCTACTATACACTGAGTATAACAACACCTCTCTAATGTTGAGTTGACCCCCCCCTCCCTGTACATCCTACTATACACTGAGTATAACAACACCTCTCTAATGTTGAGTTGACCCCCCCCCCCCCTCCCTGTACATCCTACTATACACTGAGTATGACAACACCTCTCTAATGTTGAGTTGACCCCCCTCCCTGTACATCCTACTATACACTGAGTATAACAACACCTCTCTAATGTTGAGTTGAGCCCCCCCCCCTCCCTGTACATCCTACTATACACTGAGTATAACAACACCTCTCTAATGTTGAGTTGACCCCCCTCCCTGTACATCCTACTATACACTGAGTATAACAACACCTCTCTAATGTTGAGTTGACCCCCCCCTCCCTGTACATCCTACTATACACTGAGTATGACAACACCTCTCTAATGTTGAGTTGACCCCCCCCTCCCTGTACATCCTACTATACACTGAGTATGACAACACCTCTCTAATGTTGAGTTGACCCCCCCCTCCCTGTACATCCTACTATACACTGAGTATGACAACACCTCTCTAATGTTGAGTTGACCCCCCCCCTCCCTGTACATCCTACTATACACTGAGTATAACAACACCTCTCTAATGTTGAGTTGACCCCCCCCCTCCCTGTACATCCTACTATACACTGAGTATGACAACACCTCTCTAATGTTGAGTTGACCCCCCCCCCTCCCTGTACATCCTACTATACACTGAGTATAACAACACCTCTCTAATGTTGAGTTGACCCCCCCCCCTCCCTGTACATCCTACTATACACTGAGTATAACAACACCTCTCTAATGTTGAGTTGACCCCCCCCCCTCCCTGTACATCCTACTATACACTGAGTATAACAACACCTCTCTAATGTTGAGTTGACCCCCCCCCTCCCTGTACATCCTACTATACACTGAGTATAACAACACCTCTCTAATGTTGAGTTGACCCCCCCCCTCCCTGTACATCCTACTATACACTGAGTATAACAACACCTCTCTAATGTTGAGTTGACCCCCCCCCCCCTCCCTGTACATCCTACTATACACTGAGTATAACAACACCTCTCTAATGTTGAGTTGACCCCCCCCCCCTCCCTGTACATCCTACTATACACTGAGTATAACAACACCTCTCTAATGTTGAGTTGACCCCCCCCCTCCCTGTACATCCTACTATACACTGAGTATGACAACACCTCTCTAATGTTGAGTTGACCCCCCCCCTCCCTGTACATCCTACTATACACTGAGTATGACAACACCTCTCTAATGTTGAGTTGACCCCCCCCCTCCCTGTACATCCTACTATACACTGAGTATAACAACACCTCTCTAATGTTGAGTTGACCCCCCCCCCCTCCCTGTACATCCTACTATACACTGAGTATAACAACACCTCTCTAATGTTGAGTTGACCCCCCCCTCCCTGTACATCCTACTATACACTGAGTATAACAACACCTCTCTAATGTTGAGTTGACCCCCCCCCCCTCCCTGTACATCCTACTATACACTGAGTATAACAACACCTCTCTAATGTTGAGTTGACCCCCCCCCTCCCTGTACATCCTACTATACACTGAGTATAACAACACCTCTCTAATGTTGAGTTGACCCCCCCCCCTCCCTGTACATCCTACTATACACTGAGTATAACAACACCTCTCTAATGTTGAGTTGACCCCCCCCTCCCTGTACATCCTACTATACACTGAGTATAACAACACCTCTCTAATGTTGAGTTGACCCCCCCCCCCTCCCTGTACATCCTACTATACACTGAGTATAACAACACCTCTCTAATGTTGAGTTGACCCCCCCCCTCCCTGTACATCCTACTATACACTGAGTATAACAACACCTCTCTAATGTTGAGTTGACCCCCCCCCTCCCTGTACATCCTACTATACACTGAGTATAACAACACCTCTCTAATGTTGAGTTGACCCCCCCCCTCCCTGTACATCCTACTATACACTGAGTATAACAACACCTCTCTAATGTTGAGTTGACCCCCCCCCCTCCCTGTACATCCTTCTATACACTGAGTATAACAACACCTCTCTAATGTTGAGTTGACCCCCCCCCCTCCCTGTACATCCTACTATACACTGAGTATAACAACACCTCTCTAATGTTGAGTTGACCCCCCCCCTCCCTGTACATCCTACTATACACTGAGTATAACAACACCTCTCTAATGTTGAGTTGACCCCCCCCCCCTCCCTGTACATCCTACTATACACTGAGTATAACAACACCTCTCTAATGTTGAGTTGACCCCCCCCCCCTCCCTGTACATCCTACTATACACTGAGTATAACAACACCTCTCTAATGTTGAGTTGACCCCCCCCCCCTCCCTGTACATCCTACTATACAATGAGTATAACAACACCTCTCTAATGTTGAGTTGACCCCCCCCCCCCCCCTCCCTGTACATCCTACTATACACTGAGTATGACAACACCTCTCTAATGTTGAGTTGACCCCCCTCCCTGTACATCCTACTATACACTGAGTATAACAACACCTCTCTAATGTTGAGTTGAGCCCCCCCCCCTCCCTGTACATCCTACTATACACTGAGTATGACAACACCTCTCTAATGTTGAGTTGACCCCCTCCCTGTACATCCTACTATACACTGAGTATGACAACACCTCTCTAATGTTGAGTTGACCCCCCTCCCTGTACATCCTACTATACACTGAGTATGACAACACCTCTCTAATGTTGAGTTGACCCCCCCCCCCTCCCTGTACATCCTACTATACACTGAGTATAACAACACCTCTCTAATGTTGAGTTGACCCCCCCCTCCCTGTACATCCTACTATACACTGAGTATAACAACACCTCTCTAATGTTGAGTTGACCCCCCCCCCCTCCCTGTACATCCTACTATACACTGAGTATAACAACACCTCTCTAATGTTGAGTTGACCCCCCCCCCCCCTCCCTGTACATCCTACTATACACTGAGTATAACAACACCTCTCTAATGTTGAGTTGACCCCCCCCCCCTCCCTGTACATCCTACTATACACTGAGTATAACAACACCTCTCTAATGTTGAGTTGACCCCCCCCCCCCTCCCTGTACATCCTACTATACACTGAGTATAACAACACCTCTCTAATGTTGAGTTGACCCCCCCCTCCCTGTACATCCTACTATACACTGAGTATAACAACACCTCTCTAATGTTGAGTTGACCCCCCCCCCTCCCTGTACATCCTACTATACACTGAGTATAACAACACCTCTCTAATGTTGAGTTGACCCCCCCCCTCCCTGTACATCCTACTATACACTGAGTATGACAACACCTCTCTAATGTTGAGTTGACCCCCCCCCCTCCCTGTACATCCTACTATACACTGAGTATGACAACACCTCTCTAATGTTGAGTTGACCCCCCCCCCTCCCTGTACATCCTACTATACACTGAGTATAACAACACCTCTCTAATGTTGAGTTGACCCCCCCCCCCCCTCCCTGTACATCCTACTATACACTGAGTATAACAACACCTCTCTAATGTTGAGTTGACCCCCCCTCCCTGTACATCCTACTATACACTGAGTATGACAACACCTCTCTAATGTTGAGTTGACCCCCCCCCTCCCTGTACATCCTACTATACACTGAGTATGACAACACCTCTCTAATGTTGAGTTGACCCCCCCCCCTCCCTGTACATCCTACTATACACTGAGTATAACAACACCTCTCTAATGTTGAGTTGACCCCCCCCCTCCCTGTACATCCTACTATACACTGAGTATAACAACACCTCTCTAATGTTGAGTTGACCCCCCCCCTCCCTGTACATCCTACTATACACTGAGTATAACAACACCTCTCTAATGTTGAGTTGACCCCCCCCCTCCCTGTACATCCTACTATACACTGAGTATAACAACACCTCTCTAATGTTGAGTTGACCCCCCCCCCCTCCCTGTACATCCTACTATACACTGAGTATAACAACACCTCTCTAATGTTGAGTTGACCCCCCCCCCCCCTCCCTGTACATCCTACTATACACTGAGTATAACAACACCTCTCTAATGTTGAGTTGACCCCCCCCCTCCCTGTACATCCTACTATACACTGAGTATAACAACACCTCTCTAATGTTGAGTTGACCCCCCCCCCCTCCCTGTACATCCTACTATACACTGAGTATAACAACACCTCTCTAATGTTGAGTTGACCCCCCCCCTCCCTGTACATCCTACTATACACTGAGTATAACAACACCTCTCTAATGTTGAGTTGACCCCCCCCCCTCCCTGTACATCCTACTATACACTGAGTATAACAACACCTCTCTAATGTTGAGTTGACCCCCCCCCTCCCTGTACATCCTACTATACACTGAGTATAACAACACCTCTCTAATGTTGAGTTGACCCCCCCCCTCCCTGTACATCCTACTATACACTGAGTATAACAACACCTCTCTAATGTTGAGTTGACCCCCCCCCCTCCCTGTACATCCTACTATACACTGAGTATAACAACACCTCTCTAATGTTGAGTTGACCCCCCCCCTCCCTGTACATCCTACTATACACTGAGTATAACAACACCTCTCTAATGTTGAGTTGACCCCCCCCCTCCCTGTACATCCTACTATACACTGAGTATAACAACACCTCTCTAATGTTGAGTTGACCCCCCTCCCTGTACATCCTACTATACACTGAGTATGACAACACCTCTCTAATGTTGAGTTGACCCCCCCCTGTACATCCTACTATACACTGAGTATAACAACACCTCTCTAATGTTGAGTTGACCCCCCTCCCTGTACATCCTACTATACACTGAGTATGACAACACCTCTCTAATGTTGAGTTGACCCCCCCCTCCCTGTACATCCTACTATACACTGAGTATGACAACACCTCTCTAATGTTGAGTTGACCCCCCCTCCCTGTACATCCTACTATACACTGAGTATAACAACACCTCTCTAATGTTGAGTTGACCCCCCTCCCTGTACATCCTACTATACACTGAGTATGACAACACCTCTCTAATGTTGAGTTGACCCCCCTCCCTGTACATCCTACTATACACTGAGTATGACAACACCTCTCTAATGTTGAGTTGACCCCCCTCCCTGTACATCCTACTATACATCATTAGTCACCAGTAGTCTATAGACTGACTGAGCAGTTCTTCACACAAACCGGTTGTCCCTGGCACCTACTACCAAACCCTGTTCAACTTCAATCTGTCGTCTTTCCCGTTCACCCTCTGAACGGCAGACAATCCATGTTACACGTGTCTGAAGGATTTAACATCCTCAGTTAACATGTATCCTCTTCGTCTACACTGATTGAAGTGGATTTAACAAGTGGCGTCAGGAAAGGGATCATAGCTTTCACCTGATATGTCGTGGAAAGAGCAGGTGTTCTTAATGTTTTGTCTGCTCAGTGTATGTCATGGGAAGAGCAGGTGTTCTTAATGTTTTGTCCGCTCAGTGTATAGCCCGTTTTTTAAAGTGAATTTAAATTGTAATTGCTCTCACTTGAATTGAATAAATAAAAACGTCCACAATTCATCTGAATTACACAGATTGTTTTCAGTCTCCGTCAAGTTGCCCCCCCCCCCCCCCCCCCCCATAAGACAGGCTGACAAGACGCCTCCCGTCTCATATCCTTCCACATTAGAGCCGGACCTCAGAGCTGATAACAGAATTTGATTCAAGAAATGTTCTTCTTCGCTATTTACAACCGCAGCATTCTACTACTGGCCCGCTGGCATCGAGTATGTACCCCCTCAGGCCTGGCAGACAGCTGCTTCTCATATTAGGCCTGCCGTATTAGAGAGGAGCAGGCCTGGCTGTTTGAAATGCCAGAGAGGCAGCCAGGGCATGTGTCCACAGGGTGAGAAATAGAGGGCTGATACCGACCCAGAGCCACAACGGTCCTGACGGCTACGTAGCCAACTAACTAAAACACTGCTCCTGTAACTAACTAGTTACTAGCTAAAACACTGCTCTGTAACTAACTAGTTACTAACTAAAACACTGCTCTGTAACTAACTAGTTACTAACTAAAACACTGCTCTCTAACTAACTAGCCACCACACTGCTCTGTAACCAACTAGTTACTAACTAAAACACTGCTCTGTAACTAACTAGTTACTAACTAAAACACTGCTCTGTAACTAACTAGCCACCACACTGCTCTGAAACCAACTAGTTACTAGCTAAAACACTGCTCTGTAACTAACTAGTTACTAGCTAAAACACTGCTCTCTAACTAGCTAGCCACCACACTGCTCTGTAACCAACTAGTTACTAACTAAAACACTGCACTGTAACTAACTAGCCACCACACTGCTCTGTAACTAACTAGTTACTAACTAAAACACTGCTCTGTAACTAACTAGTTACTAGTCACCACACTGCTCAGTAACTAACTAGTTACTAGTCACCACACTGCTCAGTAACTAACTAGTTACTAACTAAAACACTGCTCTGTAACTAACTAGCCACCACACTGCTCTTTAACTAACTAGTTACTAGCTAAAACACTGCTCTGTAACTAACTAGGTACTAACTAAAACACTGCTCTGTAACTAACTAGTTACTAGCTAAAACACTGCTCTAACTAACTAGTTACTAACTAAAACACTGCTCTGTAACTAATTAGTTACTAGCTAAAACACTGCTCTGTAACTAACTAGTTACTAACTAAAACACTGCTCTGTAACCAACTAGTTACTAACTAAAACACTGCTCTCTAACTGACTAGCCACCACACTGCTCTGTAACCAACTAGTTACTAACTAAAACACTGCTCTGTAACTAACTAGCCACCACACTGCTCTGTAACTAACTAGTTACTAACTAAAACACTGCTCTGTAACTAACTAGTTACTAGTCACCACACTGCTCAGTAACTAACTAGTTACTAGTCACCACACTGCTCAGTAACTAACTAGTTACTAACTAAAACACTGCTCTCTAACTAACTAGCCACCACACTGCTCTGTAACCAACTAGTTACTAACTAAAACACTGCTCTGTAACTAACTAGCCACCACACTGCTCTGTAACTAACTAGTTACTAGCTAAAACACTGCTCTGTAACTAACTAGCCACTAGCTAAAGCACTGCTCTGTAACTAACTAGTTACTAGTCACCACACTGCTCTGTAACTAACTAGTTACTAACTAAAACACTGCTCTGTAACTAACTAGTTAATAACTAAAACACTGCTCTGTAACTAACTAGCCAACTAACTTGTAGACTCTCCTATTGTCTATTGTAATATGGTCTGCTGTAGAGGTCGACCGATTATGATTTTTCAACACTGATACCGATTATTGGAGTACCAAAAAAGCCGCTACCGATTAATCGGCCGATTTTAAATAAAAAATATATATTTGTAATAATGACAATTACAACAATACTGAATGAACACTTATTTTAGCTTAATATAATACATCAATAAAATCAATTTAGACTCAAATAAATAATGAAACATGTTCAATTTGGTTTAAATAATGCAAAAACAAAGTGTTGGAGAAGAAAGTAAAAGTGCAATATGTGCCATGTAAGAAAGCTAACGTTTAAGTTCCTTGCTCAGAACATGAGAACATATGAAAGCTGGTGGTTCCTTTTAACATGAGTCTTCAATATTCCCAGGTAAGAAGTTTTAGGTTGTAGTTATTATAGAAATTATAGGACTATTTCCCTCTATACCATTTGTATTTCAAATACCTTTGACTATTGGATGTTCTTATAGGCACTTTAGTATTGCCAGTGTAACAGTATAGCTTCCGTCCCTCTCCTCGCCCCGACCTGGGCTCGAACCAGGAACACATCGACAACAGCCACCCTCGAAGCAGCGTTACCCATGCAGAGCAAAGGGGAACAACTACTCCAAGTCTCAGAGCGAGTGACGTTTGAAACGCTATTAGCACGCACCCCGCTAACTAGCTAGCCATTTCACATCGGTTACACCAGCCTCATCTCGGGGGTTGATAGGCTTGAAGTCATAAACAGCGCAATGCTTGACGCACAGCGACGAGCTGCTGGCAAAACGCACAAAAGTGCTGTTTGAATGAATGCTTACGAGCCTGCTGGTGCCGCTGCCCAGTCAGACTGCTCTATCAAATCATAGACTTAATTATAACATAATAGCACAGGCACCGCATCGATTATATGCAACGCAGGACACGCTAGATAACCTAGTAATATCATCAACCATGTGTAGTTAACTAGTGATTATATGCAACGCAGGACACGCTAGTTAACCTAGTAATATCATCAACCATGTGTATGTAGTTAACTAGTGATTATATGCAACGCAGGACACGCTAGTTAACCTAGTAATATCATCAACCATGTGTATGTAGTTAACTAGTGATTATATGCAACGCAGGACACGCTAGTTAACCTAGTAATATCATCAACCATGTGTAGTTAACTAGTGATTATGTGCAACGCAGGACACGCTAGTTAACCTAGTAATATCATCAACCATGTGTAGTTAACTAGTGATTATGTACAACGCAGGACACGCTAGTTAACCTAGTAATATCATCAACCATGTGTAGTTAACTAGTGATTATGTTAAGATTGATTGTTTTTTATAAGATAAGTTTAATGCTAGCTAGCAACTTACCTTGGCTTCTTGCTGCCCTCGCGTAACAGGTAGTCTCAGCCAGCCACGCAGGCTCCTCGTTGGAGTGCAATGTAAGGCAGGTTGGTTAGAGCATTGGACTAGTAACCGGAAGGTTGTAAAAACGAATCCCCCGAGCTGACAAGGTAAAAATCTGTCGTTCTGCCCCTGAACGAGGCAGTTAACCCACCGTTCCTAGGGCCGTCATTGAAAATAAGAATGTGTTATTAACTGACTTGCCTGGTTAAATAAAGGTGTAAAAAAAAAAAAAAAAAAAAAACTGCAAATCGGTGTCCAAAAATACCGATTACCGATTCTTATGAAAACTTGAAATCGGCCCTAATTAATCAGCCATTCCGATTAATCGGTCGACCTCTAGCCTGGTGTCATGTAGACTCTCCTATTGTCTATTGTAATCTGGTCTCCTATTGTCTATTGTAATCTGGTCTCCTATTGTCTATTGTAATCTGTGCTGCTGTCATGTAGACTCTCCTAGTGTCTATTGTAATCTGGTCTCCTAGTGTCTATTGTAATCTGGTCTCCTATTGTCTATTGTAATCTGGTCTCCTATTGTCTATTGTAATCTGGTCTCCTAGTGTCTATTGTAATCTGGTCTCCTATTGTCTATTGTAATCTGGTCTCCTAGTGTCTATTGTAATCTGGTCTCCTATTGTCTATTGTAATCTGGTCTCCTATTGTCTATTGTAATCTGGTCTCCTAGTGTCTATTGTAATCTGGTCTCCTATTGTCTATTGTAATCTGGTCTCCTAGTGTCTATTGTAATCTGGTCTCCTATTGTCTATTGTAATCTGGTCTCCTATTGTCTATTGTAATCTGGTCTCCTATTGTCTATTGTAATCTGGTCTCCTATTGTCTATTGTAATCTGGTCTCCTATTGTCTATTGTAATCTGGTCTCCTAGTGTCTATTGTAATCTGGTCTCCTAGTGTCTATTGTAATCTGGTCTCCTAGTGTCTATTGTAATCTGGTCTCCTATTGTCTATTGTAATCTGGTCTGCTGTCATGTAGACTCTCCTATTGTCTATTGTAATCTGGTCTCCTATTGTCTATTGTAATCTGGTCTCCTATTGTCTATTGTAATCTGGTCTCCTATTGTCTATTGTAATCTGGTCTCCTATTGTCTATTGTAATCTGGTCTCCTATTGTCTATTGTAATCTGGTCTCCTATTGTCTATTGTAATCTGGTCTCCTAGTGTCTATTGTAATCTGGTCTGCTGTCATGTAGACTCTCCTATTGTCTATTGTAATCTGGTCTCATTTTGTCTATTGTAATCTGGTCTCCTAGTGTCTATTGTAATCTGGTCTCCTATTGTCTATTCTAATCTGGTCTCCTTTTGTCTATTGTAATCTGGTCTCCTATTGTCTATTGTAATCTGGTCTGCTGTCATGTAGACTCTCCTATTGTAATCTGGTCTCCTATTGTCTATTGTAATCTGGTCTCCTATTGTCTATTGTAATCTGGTCTGCTGTCATGTAGACTCTCCTATTGTCTATTGTAATCTGGTCTCCTATTGTCTATTGTAATCTGGTCTGCTGTCATGTAGACTCTCCTATTGTAATCTGGTCTCCTATTGTCTATTGTAATCTGGTCTGCTGTCATGTAGACTCTCCTAGTGTCTATTGTAATCTGGTCTCCTATTGTCTATTGTAATCTGGTCTCCTATTGTCTATTGTAATCTGGTCTCCTAGTGTCTATTGTAATCTGGTCTGCTGTCATGTAGACTCTCCTAGTGTTTATTGTAATCTGGTCTCCTATTGTCTATTGTAATCTGGTCTCCTAGTGTCTATTGTAATCTGGTCTCCTATTGTCTATTGTAATCTGGTCTCCTATTGTCTATTGTAATCTGGTCTCCTATTGTCTATTGTAATCTGGTCTCCTAGTGTCTATTGTAATCTGTCGTCGTGTAGCCTGACCCCTTCCCCTCTGTCCTCTCTCCAGGAGTTATCTGTGATGAAGCAGGTTCTGCTCAGTATGAGGTCCGGAAAGACTGAGTCCCTCCTGGATCCTGACGGGGCTGGGACGGGGCTGGCCTTCAGCAGACCCAAACACCTCAGCAGAACCACAGAGGAGGAGGAGCAGAACCCGCACAGACACAGACCCAAAGACCTCAGCAGAACCACAGAGGAGGAGGAGCAGAACCCGCACAGACACAGACCCAAACACCTCAGCAGAACCACAGAGGAGGAGGAGCAGAACCCGCACAGACACAGACCCAAACCCACCGTGTTCGTGAGTGTTAACCCTTCACACCCACACAGGTTAATACTGCAACACATATAGTGCACTACTTTAGACCAGGGCCCTATAGAACCCTATTCCCTATGTAGTGCACTACTTTAGACCAGAGCCCTATAGAACCCTATTCCCTATATATAGTGCACTACTTTAGACCAGGGCCCTATAGAACCCTATTCCCTATATAGTGCACTACTTTAGTCCAGGGCCCTATAGAACCCTATTCCCTATATATAGTGCACTACTTTAGACCAGGGTCCTATAGAACCCTATTCCCTATATAGTGCACTACTTTAGTCCAGGGCCCTATAGAACCCTATTCCCTATATATAGTGCACTACTTTAGACCAGGGCCCTATAGAACCCTATTCCCTATATAGTGCACTACTTTAGACCAGGGCCCTATAGAACCATATTCCCTATATGGTGCACTACTTTAGACCAGGGCCCTATAGAACCCTATTCCCTATATAGTGCACTACTTTAGTCCAGGGCCCTATAGAACCCTATTCCCTATATATAGTGCACTACTTTAGACCAGGGCCCTATAGAACCCTATTCCCTATATAGTGCACTACTTTAGACCAGGGCCCTATAGAACCATATTCCCTATATGGTGCACTACTTTAGACCAGGGCCCTATAGAACCCTATTCCCTATATAGTGCACTACTTTAGACCAGGGCCCAATAGAACCCTATTCCCTATATATAGGGGGCCATTTGGGCAACATTTCGGGTGCTATTTGTGATTGTTGCCATCCATATCCTCACCAACACATCCAGTAGACCCATCCTCCAGTAGACCCATCCTCCAGTAGACCCATCCTCCAGTAGACCCATCCTCCAGTAGACCAGGCCCTCCAGTAGACCAGTCCTCCAGTAGACCAGTTCTCCGGTAGACCCGTCCTCCAGTAGACCAGTCCTCCAGTAGACCAATCCTCCAGTAGACCAGTCCTCCAGTAGACCCGTCCTCCGGTAGACCAGTCCTCCGGTAGACAAGTCCTCCAGTAGACCAGTCCTCCGGTAGACAAGTCCTCCAGTAGACCAATTCTCCAGTAGACCAGTCCTCCAGTAGACCCGTCCTCCAGTAGACTCGTCCTCGAGTAGACCAGTCCTCCGGTAGACCCGTACTCCGGTAGACCAGTCCTCCAGTAGACCAGTCCTCCGGTAGACCAGTCCTCCGGTAGACCAGTCCTCCGGTAGACCAGTCCTCCGGTAGACCAGTCCTCCGGTAGACCAGTCCTTCGGTAGACCAGTCCTTCGGTACACTAGTCCTCCGGTAGACCAGTCCTCGAGTAGACCAGTCCTCCGGTAGACCAGTCCTTCGGTAGACCAGTCCTCCGGTAGACCAGTCCTCCGGTAGACCAGTCCTCCGGTAGACCAGTCCTCCGGTAGACCAGTCCTCCGGTAGACCAGTCCTCCAGTAGACCCGTCCTCCAGTAGACCAGTCCTCCAGTAGACCCGTCCTCCAGTAGACCCATCCTCCAGTAGACCAGTCCTCCGGTAGACCCGTCCTCCAGTAGACCCGTCCTCCAGTAGACCCGTCCTCCAGTAGACCAGTCCTCCAGTAGACCAGACCTCCCCAACCTCCCTGTCAGCTTCTTGCTGCTCGTCACATGGCCCTCTGCCGTGTTACTACAATTACGTGGAGAATTCGTCTCCGAGGAACAAATCTACCAATATATTATGGTAGAAACTAGTAACCTCCGTATCCAATAGTTATGTTTGAGTAATACAAAACTCACTGCACCACGAGCCGTATTACAATTACGGGAACATTTCCCCTGGACTAACTCATGTTCTCTCTTTCTCTCTTCCAGACCAATAAGGAAGCTCCTGACTGGTACAGGAAAGTCCAGTTCCAGCCTGAATGACCAATGGCCTTACAGGTGGTGCAGATGGGATTTGTGTAGACACTCCAAACTGGGTTTTATTTACTGTATTGGTAATAGGATATCTGTATTGGTAATAGGATATCTGTATTGGTAATAGGATATCTGTGTATCTTGTGCTGTTGTAATGGATTGACTCGCTAAAACGTTTTAATAAAAAAATCTGTCAAAACTACACTCTACTCGTCTTCATCATTTCTGTTTTGCTTGGCATTGGCCCTAGCCCTGACCCTATCCCTGACCCTAGCCGTGACCCTAGCCCTGACACTAGCCCTGACCCTAGCCGTGACCCTAGCGGTGACCCTAGCCCTGACCCTAGCGGTGACCCTAGCCTTAACCCTAGCCGTGACCCTAGCCCTGACCCTAGCGGTGACCCTAGCCGTGACCCTAGCCCTGACCCTAGCGGTGACCCTAGCCCTGACCCTAGCGGTGACCCTAGCCCTGACCCTAGCGGTGACCCTAGCCGTGACCCTAGCCCTGACCCTAGCGGTGACCCTAGCCTTAACCCTAGCGGTGACCCTAGTCCTGACCCTAGCCCTGACCCTAGCGGTGACCCTAGCCTTAACCCTAGCCCTGACCCTAGCGGTGACCCTAGCCCTGACCCTAGCCCTGACCCTAGCGGTGACCCTAGCCCTGACCCTAGCCGTGACCCTAGCCCTGACCCTAGTGGTGACCCTAGCCCTGACCCTAGCGGTGACCCTAGCCCTGACCCTAGCCCTGGCCCTAGCGGTGACCCTAGCCCTGATCCTAGCGGTGACCCTAGCCCTGACCCTAGCGGTGACCCTAGCCCTGACCCTAGCCTTGACCCTGAGGATCACAGCATAGACTGTACATGGAATGTAGCCCAGTTGTTGAGTAGAACTAAGAACTGATTATTCAGTAGCTCCTCCTCCTGAATCAACACTGTAGTCTGACTGTTAGTCATCTAGTAGAGGGGACAGCAGCTCAGGCAGTACCTCCTCCTCCTGAATCAACACTGTAGTCTGACTGTTAGTCATCTAGTAGAGGGGACAGCAGCTCAGGCAGTACCTCCTCCTCCTGAATCAACGCTGTAGTTTGACTGTTAGTCATCTAGTAGAGGGGACAGCAGCTCAGGCAGTACCTCCTCCTCCTGAATCAACGCTGTAGTCTGACTGCTAGTCATCTAGTAGAGGGGACAGCAGCTCAGGCAGTACCTCCTCCTCCTGAATCAACACTGTAGTCTGACTGTTAGTCATCTAGTAGAGGGGACAGCAGCTCAGGCAGTACCTCCTCCTCCTGAATCAACGCTGTAGTCTGACTGTTAGTCATCTAGTAGAGGGGACAGCAGCTCAGGCAGTACCTCCTCCTCCTGAATCAACGCTGTAGTCTGACTGCTAGTCATCTAGTAGAGGGGACAGCAGCTCAGGCAGTACCTCCTCCTGAATCAACACTGTAGTCTGACTGTTAGTCATCTAGTAGAGGGGACAGCAGCTCAGGCAGTACCTCCTCCTCCTGAATCAACACTGTAGTCTGACTGTTAGTCATCTAGTAGAGGGGACAGCAGCTCAGGCAGTACCTCCTCCTCCTGAATCAACGCTGTAGTCTGACTGCTAGTCATCTAGTAGAGGGGACAGCAGCTCAGGCAGTACCTCCTCCTCCTGAATCAACACTAGTTTGACTGTTAGTCATCTAGTAGAGGGGACAGCAGCTCAGGCAGTACCTCCTCCTCCTGAATCAACACTGTAGTCTGACTGTTAGTCATCTAGTAGAGGGGACAGCAGCTCAGGCAGTACCTCCTCCTCCTGAATCAACACTGTAGTCTGACTGTTAGTCATCTAGTAGAGGGGACAGCAGCTCAGGCAGTACCTCCTCCTCCTGAATCAACACTGTAGTCTGACTGTTAGTCATCTAGTAGAGGGGACAGCAGCTCAGGCAGTACCTCCTCCTCCTGAATCAACACTGTAGTCTGACTGTTAGTCATCTAGTAGAGGGGACAGCAGCTCAGGCAGTACCTCCTCCTCCTGAATCAACGCTGTAGTCTGACTGTTAGTCATCTAGTAGAGGGGACAGCAGCTCAGGCAGTACCTCCTCCTCCTGAATCAACACTGTAGTCTGACTGTTAGTCATCTAGTAGAGGGGACAGCAGCTCAGGCAGTACCTCCTCCTCCTGAATCAACACTGTAGTCTGACTGTTAGTCATCTAGTAGAGGGGACAGCAGCTCAGGCAGTACCTCCTCCTCCTGAATCAACGCTGTAGTCTGACTGTTAGTCATCTAGTAGAGGGGACAGCAGCTCAGGCAGTACCTCCTCCTCCTGAATCAACACTGTAGTCTGACTGTTAGTCATCTAGTAGAGGGGACAGCAGCTCAGGCAGTACCTCCTCCTGAATCAACACTGTAGTCTGACTGTTAGTCATCTAGTAGAGGGGACAGCAGCTCAGGCAGTACCTCCTCCTCCTGAATCAACACTAGTTTGACTGTTAGTCATCTAGTAGAGGGGACAGCAGCTCAGGCAGTACCTCCTCCTCCTGAATCAACACTGTAGTCTGACTGCTAGTCATCTAGTAGAGGGGACAGCAGCTCAGGCAGTACCTCCTCCTCCTGAATCAACACTGTAGTCTGACTGTTAGTCATCTAGTAGAGGGGACAGCAGCTCAGGCAGTACCTCCTCCTCCTGAATCAACACTAGTTTGACTGTTAGTCATCTAGTAGAGGGGACAGCAGCTCAGGCAGTACCTCCTCCTCCTGAATCAACACTGTAGTTTGACTGTTAGTCATCTAGTAGAGGGGACAGCAGCTCAGGCAGTACCTCCTCCTCCTGAATCAACACTGTAGTCTGACTGTTAGTCATCTAGTAGAGGGGACAGCAGCTCAGGCAGTACCTCCTCCTCCTGAATCAACACTGTAGTCTGACTGTTAGTCATCTATTAGAGGGGACAGCAGCTCAGGCAGTACCTCCTCCTCCTGAATCAACACTGTAGTCTGACTGTTAGTCATCTAGTAGAGGGGACAGCAGCTCAGGCAGTACCTCCTCCTCCTGAATCAACACTGTAGTCTGACTGTTAGTCATCTAGTAGAGGGGACAGCAGCTCAGGCAGTACCTCCTCCTCCTGAATCAACACTGTAGTCTGACTGTTAGTCATCTAGTAGAGGGGACAGCAGCTCAGGCAGTACCTCCTCCTCCTGAATCAACACTAGTTTGACTGTTAGTCATCTAGTATAGGGGACAGCAGCTCAGGCAGTACCTCCTCCTCCTGAATCAACACTGTAGTCTGACTGTTAGTCATCTAGTAGAGGGGACAGCAGCTCAGGCAGTACCTCCTCCTCCTGAATCAACACTAGTTTGACTGTTAGTCATCTAGTAGAGGGGACAGCAGCTCAGGCAGTACCTCCTCCTCCTGAATCAACACTGTAGTTTGACTGTTAGTCATCTAGTAGAGGGGACAGCAGCTCAGGCAGTACCTCCTCCTCCTGAATCAACACTGTAGTCTGACTGTTAGTCATCTAGTAGAGGGGACAGCAGCTCAGGCAGTACCTCCTCCTCCTGAATCAACACTAGTTTGACTGTTAGTCATCTACTAGAGGGGACAGCAGCTCAGGCAGTACCTCCTCCTCCTGAATCAACGCTGTAGTTTGACTGTTAGTCATCTAGTAGAGGGGACAGCAGCTCAGGCAGTACCTCCTCCTCCTGAATCAACACTGTAGTCTGACTGTTAGTCATCTAGTAGAGGGGACAGCAGCTCAGGCAGTACCTCCTCCTCCTGAATCAACACTGTAGTCTGACTGTTAGTCATCTAGTAGAGGGGACAGCAGCTCAGGCAGTACCTCCTCCTCCTGAATCAACACTGTAGTCTGACTGTTAGTCATCTAGTAGAGGGGACAGCAGCTCAGGCAGTACCTCCTCCTCCTGAATCAACGCTGTAGTCTGACTGTTAGTCATCTAGTAGAGGGGACAGCAGCTCAGGCAGTACCTCCTCCTCCTGAATCAACACTGTAGTCTGACTGTTAGTCATCTAGTAGAGGGGACAGCAGCTCAGGCAGTACCTCCTCCTCCTGAATCAACGCTGTAGTCTGACTGTTAGTCATCTAGTAGAGGGGACAGCAGCTCAGGCAGTTCCTCCTCCTCCTGAATCAACACTGTAGTCTGACTGTTAGTCATCTAGTAGAGGGGACAGCAGCTCAGGCAGTAGCTCCTCCTCCTGAATCAACGCTGTAGTCTGACTGTTAGTCATCTAGTAGAGGGGACAGCAGCTCAGGCAGTACCTCCTCCTCCTGAATCAACACTGTAGTCTGACTGTTAGTCATCTAGTAGAGGGGACAGCAGCTCAGGCAGTACCTCCTCCTCCTGAATCAACGCTGTAGTCTGACTGTTAGTCATCTAGTAGAGGGGACAGCAGCTCAGGCAGTACCTCCTCCTCCTGAATCAACGCTGTAGTCTGACTGTTAGTCATCTAGTAGAGGGGACAGCAGCTCAGGCAGTACCTCCTCCTCCTGAATCAACGCTGTAGTCTGACTGTTAGTCATCTAGTAGAGGGGACAGCAGCTCAGGCAGTACCTCCTCCTCCTGAATCAACACTGTAGTCTGACTGTTAGTCATCTAGTAGAGGGGACAGCAGCTCAGGCAGTACCTCCTCCTCCTGAATCAACGCTGTAGTCTGACTGTTAGTCATCTAGTAGAGGGGACAGCAGCTCAGGCAGTACCTCCTCCTCCTGAATCGACACTGTAGTCTGACTGTTAGTCATCTAGTAGAGGGGACAGCAGCTCAGGCAGTACCTCCTCCTCCTGAATCGACACTGTAGTCTGACTGTTAGTCATCTAGTAGAGGGGACAGCAGCTCAGGCAGTACCTCCTCCTCCTGAATCAACACTGTAGTCTGACTGTTAGTCATCTAGTAGAGGGGACAGCAGCTCAGGCAGTACCTCCTCCTCCTGAATCAACACTGTAGTCTGACTGTTAGTCATCTAGTAGAGGGGACAGCAGCTCAGGCAGTACCTCCTCCTCCTGAATCAACACTGTAGTCTGACTGTTAGTCATCTAGTAGAGGGGACAGCAGCTCAGGCAGTACCTCCTCCTCCTGAATCGACACTGTAGTCTGACTGTTAGTCATCTAGTAGAGGGGACAGCAGCTCAGGCAGTACCTCCTCCTCCTGAATCAACACTGTAGTCTGACTGTTAGTCATCTAGTAGAGGGGACAGCAGCTCAGGCAGTACCTCCTCCTCCTGAATCAACACTGTAGTCTGACTGTTAGTCATCTAGTAGTGGGGACAGCAGCTCAGGCAGTACCTCCTCCTCCTGAATCAACACTAGTTTGACTGTTAGTCATCTAGTAGAGGGGACAGCAGCTCAGGCAGTACCTCCTCCTCCTGAATCAACACTAGTTTGACTGTTAGTCATCTAGTAGAGGGGACAGCAGCTCAGGCAGTACCTCCTCCTCCTGAATCAACACTGTAGTTTGACTGTTAGTCATCTAGTAGAGGGGACAGCAGCTCAGGCAGTACCTCCTCCTCCTGAATCAACACTGTAGTCTGACTGTTAGTCATCTAGTAGAGGGGACAGCAGCTCAGGCAGTACCTCCTCCTCCTGAATCAACGCTGTAGTCTGACTGTTAGTCATCTAGTAGAGGGGACAGCAGCTCAGGCAGTACCTCCTCCTCCTGAATCAACACTGTAGTCTGACTGTTAGTCATCTAGTAGAGGGGACAGCAGCTCAGGCAGTACCTCCTCCTCCTGAATCAACACTGTAGTCTGACTGTTAGTCATCTAGTAGAGGGGACAGCAGCTCAGGCAGTACCTCCTCCTCCTGAATCAACACTGTAGTCTGACTGTTAGTCATCTAGTAGAGGGGACAGCAGCTCAGGCAGTACCTCCTCCTCCTGAATCAACACTGTAGTTTGACTGTTAGTCATCTAGTAGAGGGGACAGCAGCTCAGGCAGTACCTCCTCCTCCTGAATCAACGCTGTAGTTTGACTGTTAGTCATCTAGTAGAGGGGACAGCAGCTCAGGCAGTACCTCCTCCTCCTGAATCAACACTGTAGTCTGAATGTTAGTCATCTAGTAGAGGGGACAGCAGCTCAGGCAGTACCTCCTCCTCCTGAATCAACGCTGTAGTCTGACTGTTAGTCATCTAGTAGAGGGGACAGCAGCTCAGGCAGTAGCTCCTCCTCCTCTCCGCCATTTGATTTGTTAGACGAAAGGCAAGAAGGCATTGGCGTTAAAAATAGAAATGGTACGCATACCTTGATGTTTTCAGACTCGTGTTCTTATCGGTGTCATATTATTGAGCCCGTCTGTCTGCCTGAATTGCTTAAATTACTCCGTCCCTCCCTCCTCCTCAATGTTCCTTTCTTTCTATGTTTCTGAGCTTAGCATCAGTTCCAGAACATTCTGTGTGTTGGAGGTGAATGATCGTTAACTTATTCTGTGTATTGGAGGTGAATGATCGTTAACTTATTCTGTGTATTGGAGGTGAATGATCGTTAACTTATTCTATGTATCGGAGGTGAAGGATCGTTATCTTATTCTGTGTATTGGAGGTGAATGATCGTTAACTTATTCTGTGTATTGGAGGTGAATGATCGTTAACTTATTCTGTGTATTGGAGGTGAATGATCGTTAACTTATTCTGTGTATTGGAGGTGAAGGATCTTTAACTTATTCTGTTTATTGGAGGTGAATGATCGTTAACTTATTCTGTGTATTGGAGGTGAAGGATCGTTAACTTATTCTGTGTATTGGAGGTGAATGATCGTTAACTTATTCTGTGTATTGGAGGTGAATGATCATTTAAAATAAAAATGGGCTGTGCCATTTGGGTAGCAACTTTGGTTTTATGGCGTCCTCCCTGGTCCACTCCCCTCCTAGACTTATGTGGTCCCTAAAATGTGTGCATGAAAACAGCCCTTACGTCTATGAAATATGCATGATATGTGCTGGGGACTGTTAGTGCTCATATGTCCCTGAAGGCATCGGTTCCATCACCCTGGTCGGTGGTTCCATCACCCTGGTCGGTGGTTCCATCACCCTGGTCGGTGGTTCCATCACCCTGTCGGTGGTTCCATCACCCTGGTCACTGGTTCCATCACCCTGGTCGGTGGTTCCATCACCCTGGTCGGTGGTTCCATCACCCTGGTCGGTGGTTCCATCACCCTGGTCGGTGGTTCCATCACCCTGGTCGGTGGTTTCATCACCCTGGTCAGTGGTTTCATCACCCTGTCGAAGGTTCCATCACCCTGTCGGTGGTTCCATCATCCTGGTCGGTAGTTCCATCACCCTGGTCGGTAGTTCCATCACCCTGGTCGGTGGTTCCATCACCCTGGTCGGTGGTTTCATCACCCTGGTCTGTGGTTCCATCACCCTGGTCGGTAGTTCCATCACCCTGGTCGGTGGTTCCATCACCCTGGTCGGTGGTTCCATCACCCTGGTCGGTGGTTTCATCACCCTGGTCGGTGGTTCCATCACCCTGGTCGGTGGTTCCATCACCCTGGTCGGTGTTTCCATCACCCTGGTCAGTGGTTTCATTACCCTGGTCAGTGGTTTCATTACACTGGTCGGTGTTTCCATCACCCTGTCGGTGGTTCCATCACCCTGGTCGGTGGTTCCATCACCCTGGTCGGTGGTTCCATCACCCTGGTCGGTGGTTTCATCACCCTGGTCGGTGGTTCCATCACCCTGGTCGGTGGTTCCATCACCCTGGTCGGTGTTTCCATCACCCTGGTCAGTGGTTTCATTACCCTGGTCAGTGGTTTCATTACACTGGTCGGTGTTTCCATCACCCTGTCGGTGGTTCCATCACCCTGGTCGGTGTTTCCATCACCCTGTCGGTGGTTCCATCACCCTGGTCGGTGGTTCCATCACCCTGTCGGTGGTTCCATCACCCTGTCGGTGGTTCCATCACCCTGGTCGGTGGTTCCATCACCCTGTCGGTGGTTCCATCACCCTGTCGGTGGTTCCATCACCTTGGTCGGTGGTTCCATCACCCTGGTCGGTGGTTCCATCACCCTGGTCGGTGGTTTCATCACCCTGTCGGTGGTTCCATCACCCTGTCGGTGGTTCCATCACCCTGTCGGTGGTTCCATCACACTGGTCGGTGTTTCCATCACCCTGGTCGGTGGTTCCATCACCCTGGTCGGTGGTTCCATCACCCTGTCGGTGGTTCCATCACCCTGGTCGGTGGTTTCATCACCCTGGTCGGTGGTTCCATCACCCTGTCGAAGGTTCCATCACCCTGTCGGTGGTTCCATCACCCTGGTCAGTGGTTCCATCACCCTGGTCATTGGTTTCATCACCCTGGTCAGTGTTTCCATCACCCTGTCGGTGGTTCCATCACCCTGGTCAGTGGTTTCATCACCCTGGTCACTGGTTCCATCACCCTGGTCTGGTCGGTGGTTCCATCACCCTGGTCGGTGGTTCCATCACCCTGGTCGGTGGTTCCATCACCCTGGTCGGTGGTTTCATCACCCGGTCGGTGGTTTCATCACCCTGTCGGTGGTTCCATCACCCTGTCGGTGGTTCCATCACACTGGTCGGTGTTTCCATCACCCTGGTCGGTGGTTCCATCACCCTGGTCGGTGGTTCCATCACCCTGGTCGGTGGTTTCATCACCCTGGTCGGTGGTTCCATCACCCTGTCGAAGGTTCCATCACCCTGTCGGTGGTTCCATCACCCTGGTCAGTGGTTCCATCACCCTGGTCAGTGGTTTCATCACCCTGGTCAGTGTTTCCATCACCCTGTCGGTGGTTCCATCACCCTGGTCAGTGGTTCCATCACCCTGGTCAGTGTTTCCATCACCCTGTCGGTGGTTTCATCACCCTGGTCAGTGGTTCCATCACCCTGGTCTGGTCGGTGGTTCCATCACCCTGTCGGTGGTTCCATCACCCTGGTCGGTGTTTCCATCACCCTGGTCGGTGTTTCCATCACCCTGGTCAGTGTTTCCATCACCCTGTCGGTGGTTCCATCACCCTGGTCAGTGGTTTCATCACCCTGGTCGGTGTTTCCATCACCCTGGTCAGTGGTTTCATTACCCTGGTCGGTGGTTCCATCACCCTGGTCAGCGGTTCCATCACCCTGGTCTGCGGTCCCATCACCCTGGTCGGCGGTTCCATCACCCTGGTCAGCGGTTCCATCACCCTGGTCAGCGGTCCCATCACCTTGGTCAGCGGTCCCATCACCCTGGTCAGCGGTCCCATCACCCTGGAGGCGGCAGTTCCATCACCCTGGTCAGCGATTCCATCACCCTGCTCTGCAGGTTTATCACCCTGGTCAACGGTTCCATCACCATGGTCAACGGTTCCATCACCCTGGTCAGCGGGTTTATCACCCTGGTCAGCGGGTTTATCACCCTGGTCAACGGTTCCATCACCCTGGTCAGTGGTTCCATCACCCTGGTCAACGGTTCCATCACCCTGGTCCACGGTTCAATCACCCTGGTAAGCGGGTTTATCACCCTGGTCAGCGGTTCCATCACCCTGGTCTGCAGGTTTATCACCCTGGTCAGCGGTTCCATCACCCTGGTCAGCGGTTCCATCACCCTGGTCAACGGTTCCATCACCCTGGTCAACGGTTCAATCACCCTGGTAAGCGGGTTTATGACCCTGGTCAGCGGTCCCATCACCCTGGTCTGCAGGTTTATCACCCTGGTCTGCAGGTTTATCACCCTGGTCAGCGGGTTTATCACCCTGGTCTGCAGGTTTATCACCCTGGTCAGCGGGTTTATCACCCTGGTCTGCAGGTTTATCACCCTGGTCTGCAGGTTTATCACCCTGGTCTGCAGGTTTATCACCCTGGTCAGCGGGTTTATCACCCTGGTCAGCGGGTTTATCACCCTGGTCAACAGTTCCATCACCCTGGTCAGTGGTTCCATCACCCTGGTCAACGGTTCCATCACCCTGGTCCACGGTTCAATCACCCTGGTAAGCGGGTTTATCACCCTGGTCAGCAGTTCCATCACCCTGGTCTGCAGGTTTATCACCCTGGTCAGCGGTTCCATCACCCTGGTCAGCGGTTCCATCACCCTGGTCAACGGTTCCATCACCCTGGTCAACGGTTCCATCACCCTGGTCAGCGGTCCCATCACCCTGGTCTGCAGGTTTATCACCCTGGTCTGCAGGTTTATCACCCTGGTCAGCGGGTTTATCACCCTGGTCTGCAGGTTTATCACCCTGGTCTGCAGGTTTATCACCCTGGTCAACAGTTCCATCACCCTGGTCAGCGGGTTTATCACCCTGGTCTGCCGGTTTATCACCCTGGTCAACGATTCCATCACCCTGGTCAACAGTTCCATCACCCTGGTCTGCAGGTTTATCACCCTGGTCAACAGTTCCATCACCCTGGTCAGCGGGTTTATCACCCTGGTCTGCAGGTTTATCACCCTGGTCAGCGGTTCCATCACCCTGGTCAGCGGGTTTATCACCCTGGTCAGCGGTTCCATCACCCTGGTCTGCAGGTTTATCACCCTGGTCAGCGGTTCCATCACCCTGGTCAGCGGGTTTTTCACCCTGGTCAGCTGTTCCATCACCCTGGTCAGCGGGTTTATCACCCTGGTCTGCAGGTTTATTACCCTGGTCAGCGGGTTTATCACCCTGGGCAACGGGTTTATCACCCTGGGCAACGGGTTTATCACCCTGGTCAGCGGTTCCATCACCCTGGTCTGCAGGTTTATCACCCTGGTCTGCAGGTTTATCACCCTGGTCTGCAGGTTTATCACCCTGGGCAACGGGTTTATCACCCTGGGCAATGGGTTTATCACCCTGGTCAGCGGTTCCATCACCCTGGGCAACAGGTTTATCACCCTGGGCAACGGGTTTATCACCCTGGTCAGCGGTTCCATCACCCTGGTCAACGGGATTATCACCCTGGTCTGCAGGTTTATCACCCTGGTCGGCAGGTTTATCACCCTGGTCAATGGGTTCCATCACCCTGGTCAGCGGGTTTATCACCCTGGGCAACGGGTTTATCACCCTGGGCAACGGGTCTATCACCCTGGTCAGCGGTTCCATCACCCTGGGCAGCGGTTCCATCACCCTGGTCGGCGGGTTTATCACCCTGGTCAACGGTTCCATCACCCTGGTCGGCGGGTTTATCACCCTGGTCTGCCACTCACTTTCTGAACTAGTTCTAGTTTTGTCAATGAAACTTGAAAATACCTTCAATACAAAAAAATATGTTTGACGTAAACTTCTGGGAAGAATCATTCAGAATATGAATAATTAAAGGGAATGTTTACTCTGTTGAGCCCTGAAAAGAAACGTGCCGACTATAGTTTAATATTCCCGGTCGAGGCACATTCCGCAGAATGTACATACATGTGATAAATAAAAAGGATTTTATTTGGTGTTGATAGAAAATGTTCTAGAAGTACTGGGGAACCCCGGTGAAATAAGGCAGGTCAAAGCTTGAGAATACGAAACGTGGTGAGTAAAAGGATAATATCGAGCGTTCCTTGGTATGTGTGTAACCTCGCTACATATTTAGTAAACCGGGCTTTTAGGGAGAGAAGCCCTCTGTGAAAGGGTTCTCGGTGCTGGGGAGCTGTTTACTGTTGTTGTACAAAGGCTTTTGACGGTGTATGAGACGTTCTGTTCTGTCTTATTTGTTGGCCACGCCCTGCCTTCTTTTTTGAAACACTAAACCGACTGAACCTGCCCCACGCCCGCCTTGCTTCCTCTCATCGCATGAGTTGACATGGATAGAAAAGAGCAGAAGCTTTGAACTATCCCAACAGACTCCAGTCCTACCGAACGGAGACAAGTAGAGTGGATAACCCAGTCAAGACGAGATAGCTAACTAGACTAAACACAGACTTGAATACATCGCTACAGTCAGTCCTCTCATGCACCGTCCCGTTTCATCTGTCGTTATTGTTATATGATTATTATTGCGGCCGTTCGCACCTTGTTATTCCGGGAGGAGTAAATCTATATGGCCGCGACGCTGATCACGATGAGCGCTGGGACCGGGACCGGGCCAGGGCAGGACGAGATGTTCTACACCCTACTCAAGCCCATGCTGTCGGAAGGCTTCCCGACCGAGGAGTCGGCTCTGTACGGCTTCGATACTAAGAACGTACTGACGGAAAGGAGTGGACACAGTGACTACACGCACCAGGTAATGTAGTTTCATTCAGTGGATTTCTCCCCGGTGTAGGCTATTCTTTAGCTCAGAATGGGCGAGGTTGGTAGCATGTTGCGAGCACTAAGGCTGCCTGTTTTTCTGTGATAGGGGAATTCTATAGTATTATTTTTTTTTAAATGTAGAAGAGATTGACGCTTTAATTGTGCGTAATAATAATGTCTCCTGCTCGTAAATATTTTATCATTCGACGTGTAGGCCTATGGGTCGGGACACAGCAGGAAGATTACATGATTGAGAACGAGAGACATTGTCGGGGAGGCAGGTAGCCTAGTGGTTAGAGTGTTGGACTAGTAACTGAAAGGTTGCGAATCCCAGAGTTGACAAGGTAAAAATCTGTCATTTTGCCCCTGAACAAGGCAGTTAAACCCACTGTCATTGAAAATAAGAATTTGCTCTTAACTGACTTGCATAGTTTAATAAAATTTAAAAAAAAATAGCAGACGCATTTAGCGCATAGTTCATTGGAACTGGTAGGACAGGCAGCTAGGACAGGCAGCTATGCCAGACAGTGCCAGTTGCTCACACGCTCACAATTGGTTTCTTGGCTACCATTCCCATCAACAACTGACTCTGTCCGACTCCATCTACTCTCTAACGCACGGTGCGGATCCCGGACCCAACCCGATATAGTAGGTAGAAACTTCCCAGCAATGTCGACAGACAGCCCCGACCGCCTTAATCGGAACACTTGTGACAGATATACATGACCAGTTAACAGCTGGACGATCTAAACGACAGAAATAGAAAAGCTTTTCCTTCAGCCAGCAAGCCATTGCGGAACAGAACAGAGCAGTTACTTTGCGGGACATCGGGAAGTACCAATAGGGAGGGTGTTTTCCTTCCCAATGTCCACTAACCATTTCCTCCATTAGTTGGATCATCTTTTAATGAGTTATTTATGTGCACCTTAAGAGTTAATTAAGAGTGTGTTTTTGTCCTGAGCAGAAGGAATGGAGAGAGTCAGGTTCATTCCTTCATCATGACCACCTGTCAGTAGGCTGCTGTCCCAAATGGCACCCTATTCCCTATGTAGTGCACTACTTTTATCTGAAGTTAATGGCACCCTATTCCCTATGTAGTGCACTACTTTTAACCGAAGTTAATGGCACCCTATTCCCTATGTAGTGCACTACTTTTAACTGAAGTTAATTGCACCCTATTCCCTATGTAGTGCACTACTTTTAACCGAAGTTAAAGGCACCCTATTTCCTATGTAGTGCACTACTTTTAACCAAAGTTAAAGGCACCCTATTCCCTATGTAGTGCACTACTTTTAACCGAAGTTAAAGGCACCCTATTTCCTATGTAGTGCACTACTTTTAATCCCAGCCCTATGAGGGTGCCGTTTGGGAAGCAGATAGTGCCTGTTTAAAGCCCTCTGGTCTGGTTGGTGTGAGTACAGTTTACAGCTGAGGGGGGAATGTAGCAGCAGCTCACTGAAGGCTACTTGATAAATGTTTGACTGGTGACTCTGTCTCTGTCTGTCCTATCAAACATTACTACCGGACTCCTCATCCCACTGGCCACCACATAGTTTCAGCATGAAACATGTCAAACACTGGTTCTGAACTCTTAAATGGACAATACAGATGTAGTATCTTAATTTGATCACTCTTTTCTTGCGGAGAATTTGAACTCTGCATCGAAAACTCATACTAACACACGATTTATATTTAACAGTATTGTACTTTTCGTGTAGTCTACTTTCGGGGCCAGCTTAATAGCCCTGTCGACCGATCAAGTAACGTTATGGACTAAACGTTCAGATCCTATTGCTGCAGGATTATTTCGCTGTGACGACAATATAGGTCAAATTAAGATCCTACATCTGTATGAGGTTTGAAATGATAGATGAAGTTGTTGGTACCGCTCCACAAAAAAGGAAGAATTCACAATTTTCTCTGAAATACTTTTACTAGTTTCAAATTCATTGGTATCCGCCATTTTTTTATTCCATATTTAATAGAAATCATCTTTTTATTTTATTTTTTTATTCAACATAATATTGTAAATAATAAAATGACATAGACACAGATGATGGGACTCTTATTAAGCTAATATTTTGTGGCACAAACCCTTCAGAGGTTATCACTGCAATCAAACGTTTTCTGTAGCTCTCAATGAGACTTCTGCACCTGGTAACAGGTAGTTTGGCCCCCTGGGTGACTTCTGCACCTGTTAACAGGTAGTTTGGCCCCCTCTTCCTGAACAAACTGCTCCAGCTGTCTCAGGTTTGATGGGTGACTTCTGCACCTGTTAACAGGTAGTTTGGCCCACTGGGTGACTTCTGCACCTGTTAACAGGTAGTTTGGCCCCCTCTTCCTGAACAAACTGCTCCAGCTGTCTCAGGTTTGTTGGGTGACTTCTGCACCTGTTAACAGGTAGTTTGGCCCCCTCTTCCTGAACAAACTGCTCCAGCTGTCTCAGGTTTAATGGGTAACTTCTCCAGACTGTAAGATTCAGCTCTTCCCATAGATGTTCGATAGGATTCAGATCAGGTCACATTCGAAGGCCACTTCAGAATAATCCAACGTTTTGTTCTTGTCCATTCTATGGGTGTTTAGCTGTGTGTTTTGGGTCGTTATCCTGTTGGAGGAAACCATAACCTGTGACCGAGACAGAGCTGTCTGACACGTTTCTCTCCAGAACACCTTGATAGTCTGGAGATTTAATTTGTGCCCTGAACAGATTCAAGGCGCCCTGTGCCAAGCGCAGCACAGCTAGCCCCATAGCGCAGCACAGCTAGCCCCATAGCGCAGCACAGCTAGCCCCATAGTGCAGCACAGCTAGCCCCATAGTGCAGCACAGCTAGCCCCATAGCGCAGCACAGCTAGCCCCATAGCGCAGCCCAGCTAGCCCCATAGCGCAGCCCAGCTAGCCCCATAGCGCAGCCCAGCTAGCCCCATAGCGCAGCACAGCTAGCCCCATAGCGCAGCACAGCTAGCCCCAAAACATAACTCAGCCTCCTCCATGTTTCACTGTAGGAAGTTGTGTTCGTTTCTTTGGAAACTTAATTTCTTCGTCTGTGAACATAGAGATTTATTTATTTTTTATTTCACCTTTATTTAACCAGGTAGGCTAGTTGAGAACAAGTTCTCATTTGCAACTGCGACCTGGCCAAGATAAAGCATAGCAGTGTGAACAGACAACAACACAGAGTTACACATGGAGTAAACAATAAACAAGTCAATAACATGGTAGAAAAAAAGAGAATCTATATACAATGTGTGCAAAAGGCATGAGGTAGGCAATAAATCGAATAATTACAATTTAGCAGATGACGTGACTTGCCAAAAAGCTACAGTTTTGACTCATCTTTCCAAAGAACATTTCTCCCAGAAGGATTGTGGCTTGTCAATATGCATTTTTGCAAATTCCAGTCTGGCTTTTTTGTTGTTGAAGTTCTTCTTTCACAAGTGGAGTCCTCCTGAGTCTTCTTCTATGGAACCCACTTTTGCTCTGGAGTCCTCCTGCGTCTTCTTCTATGGAACCCACTTTCGCTCTGGAGTCCTCCTGCGTCTTCTTCTATGGAACCCACTTTTGCTCTGGAGTCCTCCTGCGTCTTCTTCTATGGAACCCACTTTTGCTCTGGAGTCCTCCTGCGTCTTCTTCTATGGAACCCACTTTCGCTCTGGAGTCCTCCTGCGTCTTCTTCTATGGAACCCACTTTCGCTCTGGAGTCCTCCTGCGTCTTCTTCTATGGAACCCACCTTTGCTCTGGAGTCCTCCTGCGTCTTCTTCTATGGAACCCACTTTCGCTCTGGAGTCCTCCTGCGTCTTCTTCTATGGAACCCACTTTCGCTCTGGAGTCCTCCTGCGTCTTCTTCTATGGAACCCACTTTCGCTCTGGAGTCCTCCTGCGTCTTCTTCTATGGAAGCCACTTTCGATCAAAAGAGCGAAACCCCCTTGGAGTTCAGCTTGTATCTCTTTGGCAGTTATCCTTGGTTCTTCTTCTACCATTCACACTATCCTTCTGTTCAATCTGGGGTCGATGTTCCTCTTGCGGACGCGCCCAGGGAGGTTGGATATAGTTCCACGGACCTGAAACTTCTTCTTAAATAATATTTTCAAACTGTTGTTACAGGAAACATCAAGCTGCTTGGAAGATGATCTTGTAGCCTTTACCTCTACCTTTACCTCTACCTTTACCTTTACCTCTACCTTTACCTCTACCTTTACCTCTACCTTTACCTCTACCTCTACCTCTACCTCTACCTTTACCTCTACCTCTACCTTTACCTCTACCTCTACCTCTACCTTTACCTCTACCTTTACCCCTACCTTTACCCCTACCTTTACCTCTACCTTTACCTCTACCTTTACCTTTTACCGTTTACCTCTACCTTTTACCTCTACCTTTACCTCTACCTTTTACCTCTACTTCTCCCTCTCCCTTTACCTTTTACCTTTTACTTTTACCTCTATCTTTTACCTCTACCTCTACCTTTACCTCTACCTTTACCTCTACCCCTACCTCTACCTTTACCTCTACCTTTACCTCTACCTTTACCCCTACCTCTACCCCTACCTTTACCTCTACCTCTACCTCTACCTTTACCTCTACCTTTACCTCTACCTTTACCTCTACCTTTACCTCTACTTTTACCTTTTACCTTTTACCTTTTACCTTTTACCTTTTACCTTTTACCTTTTACCTTTACCTTTACCACGCTTGTCTATTATTGTCTTTCTGATCTCCTCAGACAAATCTCTCCTTTGCTGTCTCTGGTCCATGTTCAGTGTGGTGCACACAATGATACCAAACAGCACAGTGACTACTTTTCTCCATCTAAATAGGCTGAATGACTGATTACAAAGATTGAAGACGTGTGTGTAATACTAATTAAAGAAACAAATTAGTTTGAACTATCACTATAATCCAATTATTTATTATCTTTTCTAAAGGGGTACCAACAAATGTGTCCAGGACATTTTTAGAATATATTTGTAGAATAAGCAATAATTAATCTCTTTTTCATAGCTTCTTTGCTTTATTCTGACACACACCAAAGGCATGCAAGTATACATGATAAAATAGCTTTTAATTTCATCACTTTTCAGGGGGAATGAAGCGTTATTTCAATGAGCTGTAAGGGTACCAACACATTTGAACACGTCTGTAAATGATTGAAGTTAATGTAGATTCCTTAACGTATTCTTCCTGTCCAAAATGCAGCTGTTGATGATACTGATTTGTATCAACTTGATGATCAAAGATGTCAGCAAAAATAAATTAAAAGATTGTTTCTCTTAAGTTAATTAAAACAAAATCAATTAAAGGATTGTTTCACTATCAAGTTAATTAAAACAAAATCAATTAAAGGATTGTTTCACTATCAAGTTAATTAAAACAAAATCAATTAAAAGATTGTTTCACTATCAAGTTAATTAAAACAAAATCAATTAAAGGATTGTTTCACTATCAAGTTAATTAAAACAAAATCAATTAAAGGATTGTTTCACTATCAAGTTAATTAAAACAAAATCAATTAAAGGATTGTTTCACTATCAAGTTAATTAAAACAAAGTGAAATACAAAAAAAAACTAAAACATCTTTGATTATTTTTTTTATAACATTCCATTTACATCCAAAATAGAGATTTGGTTCAGAATGAATAACGAGCCAACCGTTTTAAGCCTGTCTTCTTCTTCTCTCCTCAGACAGGGAAGAGTGAGCTGGATAAGTATCTCTCCCCCCAGACGCCGCTCCTTATGCCCCATCCGGACCCTCCAGAGCAGAACAAGTCTCGGCGGGACAGTGCCTCTGTGATGGATCACTTCTTTAGCGACGACCAGGGTGGATCTCCTTACAGCATCAACATGAACGTCTTCCTACCCGACCTGGCCTACCTGAGGATGGGCTTGTGTCGGCCGGCACGCCCAGGGCCTGGAGGTAACGCTGGAGGCATGGGCCAGCAGGTCAAAACAGAACCTCCCGCCTCCTCTCCCTTCGTCCATCCTCACCCTCACTGCCCCAGCAGTAGCGTCCACGGTAACAGCATCAGCCTTTCCACGGTAACGTCGGTGTCTTCTTCTTCGTTACCAGAGTTCACTAGCGTGTTCAGCCCGTCGGGTGGCGGTGACCCGACCTCTGACGCCGTGGCAACGGGCGGTTCTGTTTACGTGAAGGAGGAGCTGGGGTCGTTCAATCTGCCTCACGACGACTCTCTGTTCCAGCTGCTCTCTGCAGAGCTGGACTCCGCCCCTCTCGCGCCCATGCATCACCACGGCAACAATGCTCATCACCGGGCGGGGCAGCATCACGGAGGTTCCGGTCCCTCGCCCATCATGCACACCTTCCACGACCTACACTTAGCCGCCCAGGCCCAGCAGCAACACCAACAACTACAGACTGCCAAGTCAAGCTACTGTGGTGGGCTGCACAGTGTGGGAGGGGCCTACCCTCACCCTCACTTCCTCCAGCAGCCCCAGCACCATCAGGCCAAGGCCCCCTACCTGCCCCCCTCTCCTCCCAGCTCAGAGCCCAGCTCCCCAGATCGCCAGAAGGACCTCCTTCAGAACCTCTCCCCTCCCCCTTCCTATGCCGCCACTATCGCCTCCAAGCTGGGAGTCAGCGTCTCCCCCAGTCTTTCCCCCACCGGTGTGGCTCGGCCCCCAGCCTCAAGTCTAACTCAAGCCCCAGGCTCCGGCCCAGCTCCAAGCCTGAACCAGTCCATGCAGGTCCGCTACAACCGCAGGACCAACCCAGACCTGGAGAAGAGGAGGATACACCACTGTGACTTCCCAGGTCAGGACTCCTCCCTCTCTCCTTCCTCCCTCCAGGTCAGGACTCCTCCCTCCCTCCCTCCAGGTCAGGACTCCTCCCTCCCTCCCTCCAGGTCAGGACTCCTCCCTCCCTCCCCCCAGGTCAGGACTCCTCCCTCCCTCCCCCCAGGTCAGGACTCCTCCCTCCCTCCCCCCAGGTCAGGACTCCTCCCTCCCTCCCTCCAGGTCAGGACTCCTCCCTCCCTCCCTCCAGGTCAGGACTCCTCCCTCCCTCCCTCCAGGTCAGGACTCCTCCCTCCCTCCAGGTCAGGACTCCTCCCTCCCTCCCTCCAGGTCAGGACTCCTCCCTCCCTCCCTCCAGGTCAGGTCTCCTCCCTCCCTCCCTCCAGGTCAGGACTCCTCCCTCCCTCCCTCCAGGTCAGGACTCCTCCCTCCCTCCCTCCAGGTCAGGACTCCTCCCTCCCTCCCTCCAGGTCAGGACTCCTCCCTCCCTCCCTCCAGGTCAGGACTCCCTCCCTCCCTCCAGGTCAGGACTCCCTCCCTCCCTCCAGGTCAGGACTCCTCCCTCCATCCCTCCCTCCCTCCCTCCAGGTCAGGACTCCTCCCTCCATCCCTCCCTCCCTCCCTCCAGGTCAGGACTCCTCCCTCCCTCCCTCCCTCCCTCCAGGTCAGGACTCCCTCCCTCCCTCCAGGTCAGGACTCCCTCCCTCCCTCCAGGTCAGGACTCCCTCCCTCCCTCCAGGTCAGGACTCCCTCCCTCCCTCCAGGTCAGGACTCCCTCCCTCCCTCCCTCCCTCCAGGTCAGGACTCCTCCCTCCCTCCCTCCCTCCCTCCAGGTCAGGACTCCTCCCTCCCTTTTTGCTTGTTCCTAGCTCACATGCAATACGTTGTTTACCATCAATTAGCTCAGTGTCTATAGGTCTGTAGTGTCCTGTGTTATGGGTGGTGGTCTGACTCAGTGTCTGTAGTGTCCTGTGTTATGGGTGGTGGTCTGACTCAGTGTCTATAGTGTCCTGTGTTATGGGTGGTGGTCTGACTCAGTGTCTATAGTGTCCTGTGTTATGGGTGGTGGTCTGACTCAATGTCTATAGTGTCCTGTGTTATGGGTGGTGGTCTGACTCAGTGTCTATAGGTCTGTAGTGTCCTGTGTTAGGGGTGGTGGTCTGACTCAGTGTCTATAGTGTCCTGTGTTATGGGTGGTGGTCTGACTCAGTGTCTGTAGTGTCCTGTGTTAGGGGTGGTGGTCTGACTCAGTGTCTTTAGTGTCCTGTGTTATGGGTGGTGGTCTGACTCAGTGTCTATAGGTCTGTAGTGTCCTGTGTTATGGGTGGTGGTCTGATTAGCTCAGTGTCTGTAGTGTCCTGTGTTATGGGTGGTGGTCTGATTAGCTCAGTGTCTATAGTGTCCTGTGTTATGGGTGGTGGTCTGATTAGCTCAGTGTCTATAGTGTCCTGTGTTATGGGTGGTGGTCTGACTCAGTGTCTGTAGTGTCCTGTGTTATGGGTGGTGGTCTGACTCAGTGTCTATAGTGTCCTGTGTTATGGGTGGTGGTCTGACTCAGTGACTGTAGTGTCCTGTGTTATGGGTGGTGGTCTGACTCAGTGACTGTAGTGTCCTGTGTTATGGGTGGTGGTCTGACTCAGTGTCTGTAGTGTCCTGTGTTATGGGTGGTGGTCTGATTAGCTCAGTGTCTGTAGTGTCCTGTGTTATGGGTGGTGGTCTGACTCAGTGTCTGTAGTGTCCTGTGTTATGGGTGGTGGTCTGATTAGCTCAGTGTCTGTAGTGTCCTGTGTTATGGGTGGTGGTCTGACTCAGTGTCTGTAGTGTCCTGTGTTATGGGTGGTGGTCTGACTCAGTGACTGTAGTGTCCTGTGTTATGGGTGGTGGTCTGACTCAGTGTCTGTAGTGTCCTGTGTTATGGGTGGTGGTCTGACTCAGTGACTTTCAGTAAACATTACTATTCTCTGTGTGTGTTGCCTCTGAATGATGTGACGTTGAATAATTCAGTAATCGACAGCAGGCTTTTAGCCAGCTCTAGTATGTGTCCCAAATGGCACCCTATTCCCTACGTAGTGCCCTCATTGTGACCAGAACACTGGTCAAAAGTAGTGCACTACATAGGGAATAGGGTGTCGTTTTGAAAGCAAGCTCTAGAGATCTGTCAGAGAGACACAGAAAATGGACGACCAAGACAGATTGTTATTGGTTGCATCAAACTGACAGTGTATCACAGCTAGAAAAACACACCAGACTGACACACACACACACACACACACACACACACACACACACACACACACACACACACACACACACACACACACACACACACACACACACACACACATAAACAAACTCCTCTTCGGCTAATATAATACTAATGTACTCCTATATGTCAGCAGCTCTCTCACTAATGTTCGATGATGTCAGATAGCCTCTGGGATTGGAGGGTTACTAAACTCCTCAGCATGTCTTGACTGGCGTGTTGTAAATGGGTGCAGAACTCAGAGAGACGGTGTTGTAGAGCAGGGAGACGGTGTCGCAGAACTCAGGGAGACGGTGTCGCAGAACTCAGGGAGACGGTGTCGTAGAACTCATAGAGACGGTGTCGTAGAACTCAGGGAGACGGTGTCGTAGAACTCAGGGAGACGGTGTCGTAGAACTCAGGGAGACGGTGTCGTAGAACTCAGGGAGACGGTGTCGTAGAACTCAGGGAGACGGTGTCGTAGAACTCAGGGAGACGGTGTCGTAGAACTCAGGGAGACGGTGTCGTGAACTCAGGGAGACGGTGTCGCAGAACTCAGGGAGACGGTGTCGCAGAACTCAGGGAGACGGTGTCGCAGAACTCAGGGAGACGGTGTCGCAGAACTCAGGGAGACGGTGTCGCAGAACTCAGGGAGACGGTGTCGCAGAACTCAGGAAACGGTGTCGCAGAACTCAGGGAGACGGTGTCGCAGAACTCAGGGAGACGGTGTCGTAGAGCAGGGAGACGGTGTCGCAGAACTCATAGAGACGGTGTCGCAGAACTCATGGAGACGGTGTCGCAGAACTCAGGGAGACGGTGTCGCAGAACTCAGGGAGACGGTGTCGCAGAACTCAGGGAGACGGTGTCGCAGAACTCAGGGAGACGGTGTCGCAGAACTCAGGGAGACGGTGTCGCAGAACTCAGGGAGACGGTGTCGCAGAACTCAGGGAGACGGTGTCGCAGAACTCAGGGAGACGGTGTCGCAGAACTCAGGGAGACGGTGTCGCAGAACTCAGGGAGACGGTGTCGCAGAACTCAGGGAGACGGTGTCGCAGAACTCAGGGAGACGGTGTCGCAGAACTCAGGGAGACGGTGTCGCAGAACTCAGGGAGACGGTGTCGCAGAACTCAGGGAGACGGTGTCGCAGAACTCAGGGAGACGGTGTCGCAGAACTCAGGGAGACGGTGTCGCAGAACTCAGGGAGACGGTGTCGCAGAACTCAGGGAGACGGTGTCGCAGAACTCAGGGAGACGGTGTCGCAGAACTCAGGGAGACGGTGTCGCAGAACTCAGGGAGACGGTGTCGCAGAACAGGGAGACGGTGTCGCAGAACAGGGAGACGGTGTCGCAGAACAGGGAGACGGTGTCGCAGAACAGGGAGACGGTGTCGTAGAACTCAGGGAGACGGTGTCGTAGAACTCAGGGAGACGGTGTCGCAGAACTCAGGGAGACGGTGTCGCAGAACTCAGGGAGACGGGGTCGCAGAACTCAGGGAGACGGGGTCGCAGAACTCAGGGAGACGGGGTCGCAGAACTCAGGGAGACGGTGTCGCAGAACTCAGGGAGACGGTGTCGCAGAACTCAGGGAGACGGTGTCGCAGAACTCAGGGAGACGGTGTCGCAGAACTCAGGGAGACGGTGTCGCAGAACTCAGGGAGACGGTGTCGCAGAACTCAGGGAGACGGTGTCGCAGAACTCAGGGAGACGGTGTCGCAGAACTCAGGGAGACGGTGTCGCAGAACTCAGGGAGACGGTGTCGCAGAACTCAGGGAGACGGTGTCGCAGAACAGGGAGACGGTGTCGCAGAACAGGGAGACGGTGTCGCAGAACAGGGAGACGGTGTCGCAGAACAGGGAGACGGTGTCGTAGAACTCAGGGAGACGGTGTCGTAGAACTCAGGGAGACGGTGTCGCAGAACTCAGGGAGACGGTGTCGCAGAACTCAGGGAGACGGGGTCGCAGAACTCAGGGAGACGGGGTCGCAGAACTCAGGGAGACGGGGTCGCAGAACTCAGGGAGACGGGGTCGCAGAACTCAGGGAGACGGTGTCGCAGAACTCAGGGAGACGGTGTCGCAGAACTCAGGGAGACGGTGTCGCAGAACTCAGGGAGACGGTGTCGCAGAACTCAGGGAGACGGTGTCGCAGAACTCAGGGAGACGGTGTCGCAGAACTCAGGGAGACGGTGTCGCAGAACTCAGGGAGACGGTGTCGCAGAACTCAGGGAGACGGTGTCTTCGGAAAGTTTTCAGACCCCTTGACTTTTTCCACATTTTGTTACATTAGTCTTATTCTGAAATGGATTAAATAGTTATTCCCCTTCATCAATCTACACACAATACCCCATAATGACATCACAATACCCCATAATGACAAAGCAAAAACAGGTTTAGACATTTTTTGCTAATTTATTAAAAATTAAAAACGATCTACTCTTTACCTCTTAATGACAGAGAACACAGGTTCTTAGAAACGTCTGCTAATTTAAAAACAGAAATACATTATTTACATAAGTATTCAGACCCTTTGCTATGACACTCTAAATTGAGCTCAGGTGCATCCTGTTTCCATTGATCATCCTTGAGACGTTCCTAAAACTTGATTGGAGTCCACCTGTGCTAAATCCAATTGATTGGACATGATTTGGAAAAGCACACACCTGTCTATATAAGGTCTTACGGTTGACAGTGCATATCAGAGCAAAAACCAAGCCATGAGGTCGAAGGAATTGTCCGTAGAGCTCTGAGACAGGATTGTGTCGAGGCACAGATCTGGGGAAGGGTACCAAAACATTTCTGCAGTATTGAAGGTCCCCAAGAACACAGTGGCCTCCATCATTCTTAAATGGAAGACGTTTGGAACCACCAAAACTCTTCCTAGAGCTGGACGCCCGGCCAAACTGAGCAATCGGGGGAGAAGGGCCTTGGTCAGGGCACCCTCTGACAGAGCTCTAGAGTTCCTCTGTAGAGAAAGGAGAACCTTCCAGAAGGACAACCATCTCTACAGCACTCCACCAATCAGGCCTTTATGGTAGAGTGGCCAGACGGAAGCCACTCCTCAGTAAAAGGCACTTGACAGCCCGCTTAGAGTTTGCCAAAAGGCACCTAGAGACTCTCAGACCATGAGAAACAAGATTCTCTGGTCTGATGAAACCAAGATTAAACTCTTTGTCCTGAATGCCAAGCGTCACGCCTGGAGGAAACCTGGCACCATCCCTACGGTGAATCATGGTGGTTGTGGCAGCATCATGTTTAGGGGGATGTTTTTCAGCGGCAGGGACTGGGAGACTAGTCAGGATCGAGGCAAAGGTGAACGGAGCAAAGTACAGAGAGATCCTTGATGAAAACCTGCTCCAGAGCGCTCAGGACCTCAGACTGGGTCGAAGCTTCACCTTCCAACAGGACAACGACCCTGAGCACACAGCCAAGACAACGCAGGAGTGGCTTCGGGACAAGTCTCAATGTCCTTGAGTGGCCCAGCCGGAGCCCGGACTTGAACCCGATCTAACATCTCTGGAGAGACCTGAAAATAGCTGTGCAGCAACACTCCCCATCCAACCTGACAGAGCTTAAGAGGATCTGCAGAGAAGAATGGGAGAAACTCCCTAAATACAGGTCTGCCAAGGTAGTAGCGTCAGACCCAAGAAGACTCAAGGCTGTAATCACTGCCTTAGATGCTTCAACAAAGTACTGAGTAAAGGGTCTGAATACTTATGTAAATGTCCTATTTCTTTTATTTTTTATAAATTAGTAAAAATTTCAAAACTTGTTTTTGCTTTGTCATTATGGGGTGTGTACATTGAGGATTTAAACATATATATATTAGAATGAGGCATTATGGGGTGTGTACATTGAGGATTTAAACATATATATATATATTAGAATGAGGCATTATGGGGTGTGTACATTGAGGATTTAAACATATATATATATATATATATATATATTAGAATGAGGCATTATGGGGTGTGTACATTGAGGATTTAAACATATATATATATTAGAATGAGGCATTATGGGGTGTGTACATTGAGGATTTAAACATATATATTTATATTTTAGAATGAGGCTGTAACGTAATAACGTGGGAAAAGGTGTCTGAATACTTTCAGAATCCACAGATATATAGTATAGTAGAACAGCAGAATCCATAGATATATAGTATAGTAGAACAGCAGAATCCATAGATATATAGTATAGTAGAACAGCAGAATCCATAGATATATAGTATAGTAGAACAGCAGAATCCATAGATATATAGTATAGTAGAACAGCAGAATCCATAGATATATAGTATAGTAGAACAGCAGAATCCATAGATATATAGTATAGTAGAACAGCAGAATCCATAGATATATAGTATAGTAGAACAGCAGAATCCATAGATATATAGTATAGTAGAACAGCAGAATCCATAGATATATTGTATGGTAGAACAGCAGAATCCATAGATGTATAGTAGAACAGCAGAATCCATAGATGTATAGTAGAACAGCAGAATCCATAGATGTATAGTATAGTAGAACAGCAGAATCCACAGATATATAGTATAGTAGAACAGCAGAATCCACAGATATATAGTATAGTAGAACAGCAGAATCCATAGATATATAGTATAGTAGAACAGCAGAATCTATAGATATATAGTATAGTAGAACAGCAGAATCCATAGATATATAGTATAGTAGAACAGCAGAATCCATAGATATATAGTATAGTAGAACAGCAGAATCCATAGATATATAGTATAGTAGAACAGCAGAATCCATAGATATATAGTATAGTAGAACAGCAGAATCCACAGATATATAGTATAGTAGAACAGCAGAATCCATAGATATATAGTATTGTAGAACAGCAGAATCCATAGATGTATAGTAGAACAGCAGAATCCACAGATATATATATAGTATAGTAGAACAGCAGAATCCATAGATATATAGTATAGTAGAACAGCAGAATCCATAGATATATAGTAAAGTAGAACAGCAGAATCCATAGATATATAGTATAGTAGAACAGCAGAATCCATAGATATATAGTATAGTAGAACAGCAGAATCCATAGATATATAGTATAGTAGAACAGCAGAATCCATAGATATATAGTATAGTAGAACAGCAGAATCCACAGATATATAGTATAGTAGAACAGCAGAATCCACAGATATATAGTATAGTAGAACAGCAGAATCCATATATATATAGTATAGTAGAACAGCAGAATCCGTAGATGTATAGTAGAACAGCAGAATCCATAGATGTATTGTAGAACAGATAAATATTATTGTAGAACAGCAGAATCCATAGATATATAGTATTGTAGAACATCATTCCATTGAGAGATAGTATTGTAGAACACATACTGTAGATAGAATCGCAGGACAGCGGAATCCATAGACAGATCGTATTGTGGGTCAAAGGGCTCGTATTGTGGGTCAGAGGGCTCGTAATTGTGGGTCAGAGGGCTCGTAATTGTGGGTCAGAGGGCTCGTATTGTGGGTCAGAGGGCTCGTATTGCGGGTCAGAGGGCTCGTATTGCGGGTCAGAGGGCTCGTATTGCGGGTCAAAGGGCTCGTATTGCGGGTCAGAGGGCTCGTATTGCGGGTCAGAGGGCTCGTAATTGCGGGTCAGCGGGCTCGTAATTGCGGGTCAGAGGGCTCGTAATTGCGGGTCAGAGGGCTCGTAATTGCGGACCAGCGGGCTCGTAATTGCGGACCAGCGGGCTCGTAATTGCGGGTCAGCGGGCTCGTAATTGCGGGTCAGCGGGCTCGTAATTGCGGGTCAGCGGGCTCGTAATTGCGGGTCAGCGGGCTCGTAATTGCGGGTCAGAGGGCTCGTAATTGCGGGTCAGAGGGCTCGTAATTGCGGGTCAGAGGGCTCGTAATTGCGGGTCAGAGGGCTCGTAATTGCGGGTCAGAGGGCTCGTAATTGCGGGTCAGAGGGCTCGTAATTGCGGGTCAGAGGGCTCGTAATTGCGGGTCAGAGGGCTCGTAATTGCGGGTCAGAGGGCTCGTAATTGCGGACCAGCGGGCTCGTAATTGCGGACCAGCGGGCTCGTAATTGCGGGTCAGAGGGCTCGTAATTGCGGGTCAGAGGGCTCGTAATTGCGGGTCAGAACATTTGATGTATGTTGTGCATATTCCTGAACTTGTGCCTTTTTTTTAAAATAATCCTGATCATATCGTCTTCTTCTTCTTCTTCTCTGTGTGTTGTTTTCCAGGATGTAAGAAAGTGTACACCAAGTCTTCCCATCTGAAAGCCCACCTGAGGACCCACACCGGTAAGAGCTTCTCTCTTTGGAATTAACCGTGTTTTTAAAAAAAAGACCTCGTTATTTAAGGCGGGTGGACGGACGTCGGCCTCTTTTATTTTTGGTCGTTCCTCGTGGTGTTGCTAGGCAGGAGCGTGGTGTTGGCATGCGCCACGCATTCAGTACTTGCATGCTGCTTTGGGGGGGGGGGGGGGGGGGGGAGTTATCCTGTCTCCGCCCGCCCTCGATATGCCGTTCCATTAAACAGGCGGATAAGTTGACAACACTTCACAATTCTTCCGCTCTGTGTCAGCAGGAGTTCTAGAATATTGAGGAGTTCTAGAATGTTTCAGGAATTCTAGAACGTTTTCATCTGTAAGGGTTGAGGGGGGGGGGGCTTTCTGTGAGGGTTGAGGGGGGGGGCTTTCTGTGAGGGTTGAGGGGGGGTGCTTTCTGTGAGGGTTGAGGTGGGGGCTTTCAACACTGCGGTAGTTCCTGGTCTGCTGCCTGGTTAACTCTGGGGATAAGGGATATTCTGGGGAGGGGGGGGGGGAATCAACACTGCGGTAGTTCCTGGCTGCTGCGTGGTTAACTCTGGGGATAAGGGATATTCTGGGGGGGGGGGGGGGTCAGTCATATCAGATAGAAGTCATATCAGATAGAAGAACACAGTGCAGTTGAATGTCCCCAGATAGGGGGGGTCCAAGACTGGACTAATATATCTGGTGTCAACATTTGACATGTTCTCTTCTCTCTCTCTTCCTGTTACTGCCTTCCCTCAACCAATCACGTGTCTTTAGACAGCAGATAGAAAGCAGAAAGGGCTTCTACAGACACCCAGTTTAAATCTCCAAACGGCAAGCGATGCAGGTGTAGAAGCATGGGGGGGGGCTAAGCCAAACTCCCCTAGAAAGGCAAGGAACCTAGGAAGAAACCTAGAGAGGAACCAGGCTCTGAGGGGTGGGCCAGTCCTCTTCTGGCTGAGCCGGGTGGAGATTATAAGAGTACATGGCCATTTAAGGCCAGATTGTTCTTCAAAATGTTCGTAGATGACCAGCAGGGTCAAATAATAATCACAGTGGGTGTAGAGGGTGCAAGAGGAGTAAATTCAGAGTTAGAGACAGCAGGTGCGGTAGAGAGAATTGATAACAGCAGGTCTGGGACAAGGTAGCACGTCCGGTGAACAGGTCAGGGTTCGATAGCCGCAGGCAGAACAGTTGAAACTAGAGCCGCAGCACGACCAGGTGGACTGGGGACAGCAAGGAGTCATCAGGCCAGGTAGTCCTGAGGCATGGTATCTCTCTCTCACATACTCACTCACTCACTCACTCACTCACTCACTCACTCACTCACTCACTCACACACACACACTCAGAGAGAGTAATAGGAGATAAGCCATGTAAACAAAGACCTGTGGTTTAGGTGTGGTCCTCCAGGAAGTCAGAAACATATTCCTGTGGAAATGTCTCCATATTCCTCGTCTAGTACTTTGATCAGGGAAACACATCCACTTATCGTCCAATAGGTTGTAGTGGTTATTAAATCTCTCTCTAGGAGAGGACGTATCTGTGGTCCAATAGGTTGTAGTGGTTATTAAATCTCTCTCTAGGAGAGGACGTATCTGTGGGGTCCAATAGGTTGTAGTGGTTATTAAATCTCTCTCTAGGAGAGGACGTATCTGTGGTCCAATAGGTTGTAGTGGTTATTAAATCTCTCTCTAGGAGAGGACGTATCTGTGGGGTCCAATAGGTTGTAGTGGTTATTAAATCTCTCTCTCTAGGAGAGGACGTATCTGTGGGGTCCAATAGGTTGTAGTGGTTATTAAATCTCTCTCTAGGAGAGGACGTATCTGTGGTCCAATAGGTTGTAGTGGTTATTAAATCTCTCTCTCTCTAGGAGAGGACGTATCTGTGTGGTCCAATAGGTTGTAGTGGTTATTAAATCTCTCTCTAGGAGAGGACGTATCTGTGTGGTCCAATAGGTTGTAGTGGTTATTAAATCTCTCTCTAGGAGAGGACGTATCTGTGGTCCAATAGGTTGTAGTGGTTATTAAATCTCTCTCTCTAGGAGAGGACGTATCTGTGGTCCAATAGGTTGTAGTGGTTATTAAATCTCTCTCTAGGAGAGGACGTATCTGTGGGGTCCAATAGGTTGTAGTGGTTATTAAATCTCTCTCTAGGAGAGGACGTATCTGTGGTCCAATAGGTTGTAGTGGTTATTAAATCTCTCTCTAGGAGAGGACGTATCTGTGGTCCAATAGGTTGTAGTGGTTATTAAATCTCTCTCTAGGAGAGGACGTATCTGTGTGGTCCAATAGGTTGTAGTGGTTATTAAATCTCTCTCTAGGAGAGGACGTATCTGTGGTCCAATAGGTTGTAGTGGTTATTAAATCTCTCTCTAGGAGAGGACGTATCTGTGTGGTCCAATAGGTTGTAGTGGTTATTAAATCTCTCTCTAGGAGAGGACGTATCTGTGGGGTCCAATAGGTTGTAGTGGTTATTAAATCTCTCTCTAGGAGAGGACGTATCTGTGGGGTCCAATAGGTTGTAGTGGTTATTAAATCTCTCTCTCTAGGAGAGGACGTATCTGTGGTCCAATAGGTTGTAGTGGTTATTAAATCTCTCTCTCTAAGAGAGGACGTATCTGTGGTCCAATAGGTTGTAGTGGTTATTAAATCTCTCTCTAGGAGAGGACGTATCTGTGGTCCAATAGGTTGTAGTGGTTATTAAATCTCTCTCTAGGAGAGGACGTATCTGTGGTCCAATAGGTTGTAGTGGTTATTAAATCTCTCTCTAGGAGAGGACGTATCTGTGGTCCAATAGGTTGTAGTGGTTATTAAATCTCTCTCTAGGAGAGGACGTATCTGTGGTCCAATAGGTTGTAGTGGTTATTAAATCTCTCTCTAGGAGAGGACGTATCTGTGGTCCAATAGGTTGTAGTGGTTATTAAATCTCTCTCTCTAGGAGAGGACGTATCTGTGGTCCAATAGGTTGTAGTGGTTATTAAATCTCTCTCTAGGAGAGGACGTATCTGTGGTCCAATAGGTTGTAGTGGTTATTAAATCTCTCTCTAGGAGAGGACGTATCTGTCTGGTCCAATAGGTTGTAGTGGTTATTAAATCTCTCTCTAGGAGAGGACGTATCTGTGGTCCAATAGGTTGTAGTGGTTATTAAATCTCTCTCTCTAGGAGAGGACGTATCTGTGGTCCAATAGGTTGTAGTGGTTATTAAATCTCTCTCTCTAGGAGAGGACGTATCTGTGGTCCAATAGGTTGTAGTGGTTATTAAATCTCTCTCTCTAGGAGAGGACGTATCTGTGGTCCAATAGGTTGTAGTGGTTATTAAATCTCTCTCTAGGAGAGGACGTATCTGTGTGGTCCAATAGGTTGTAGTGGTTATTAAATCTCTCTCTAGGAGAGGACGTATCTGTGGTCCAATAGGTTGTAGTGGTTATTAAATCTCTCTCTAGGAGAGGACGTATCTGTGGTCCAATAGGTTGTAGTGGTTATTAAATCTCTCTCTAGGAGAGGACGTATCTGTGGTCCAATAGGTTGTAGTGGTTATTAAATCTCTCTCTAGGAGAGGACGTATCTGTGGTCCAATAGGTTGTAGTGGTTATTAAATCTCTCTCTAAGAGAGGACGTATCTGTGGTCCAATAGGTTGTAGTGGTTATTAAATCTCTCTCTAGGAGAGGACGTATCTGTGGTCCAATAGGTTGTAGTGGTTATTAAATCTCTCTCTAGGAGAGGACGTATCTGTGTGGTCCAATAGGTTGTAGTGGTTATTAAATCTCTCTCTAGGAGAGGACGTATCTGTGTGGTCCAATAGGTTGTAGTGGTTATTAAATCTCTCTCTAGGAGAGGACGTATCTGTGGTCCAATAGGTTGTAGTGGTTATTAAATCTCTCTCTAGGAGAGGACGTATCTGTGTGGTCCAATAGGTTGTAGTGGTTATTAAATCTCTCTCTAGGAGAGGACGTATCTGTGGTCCAATAGGTTGTAGTGGTTATTAAATCTCTCTCTAGGAGAGGACGTATCTGTGGTCCAATAGGTTGTAGTGGTTATTAAATCTCTCTCTAGGAGAGGACGTATCTGTGGTCCAATAGGTTGTAGTGGTTATTAAATCTCTCTCTAGGAGAGGACGTATCTGTGGTCCAATAGGTTGTAGTGGTTATTAAATCTCTCTCTCTAGGAGAGGACGTATCTGTGGTCCAATAGGTTGTAGTGGTTATTAAATCTCTCTCTAGGAGAGGACGTATCTGTGTGGTCCAATAGGTTGTAGTGGTTATTAAATCTCTCTCTAGGAGAGGACGTATCTGTGGTCCAATAGGTTGTAGTGGTTATTAAATCTCTCTCTAGGAGAGGACGTATCTGTGGTCCAATAGGTTGTAGTGGTTATTAAATCTCTCTCTAGGAGAGGACGTATCTGTGGTCCAATAGGTTGTAGTGGTTATTAAATCTCTCTCTAGGAGAGGACGTATCTGTGAGGTCCAATAGGTTGTAGTGGTTATTAAATCTCTCTCTAGGAGAGGACGTATCTGTGTGGTCCAATAGGTTGTAGTGGTTATTAAATCTCTCTCTGCTCCAACAATCTGGATAACGGATGCTGTTAAAGAGATGAAACGAGGGCTTCCTACGGAGGTGAATGAGAGGCATTAGGAAGTGTGTGTGTGACTGAAGGGCCTTGACTATGGAGCAGGTTAATCATTTGAGGTGAACTCAGTCCACCTGTCTCTGAGGAGGTGAGAAGTGGAGCAGTCCACCTGTCTCTGAGGGGGAGGAGTGGAGCAGTCCACCTGTCTCTGAGGGGGAGGGGTGGAGCAGTCCACCTGTCTCTGAGGGGGAGGAGTGGAGCAGTCCACCTGTCTCTGATGAGGGGGGGGAGCAGTCCACCTGTCTCTGAGGAGGGGGGGGAGCAGTCCACCTGTCTCTGAGGAGGAGGGGGAGGAGTGGAGCAGTCCACCTGTCTCTGAGGAGGGGGAGGAGTGGAGCAGTCCACCTGTCTCTGAGGAGGGGGGGGAGCAGTCCACCTGTCTCTGAGGAGTTGGAGGAGTGGAGCAGTCCACCTGTCTCTGAGGAGGGGGAGGAGTGGAGCAGTCCACCTGTCTCTGAGGAGGAGGGGGGAGGAGTGGAGCAGTCCACCTGTCTCTGAGGAGGGGGAGGAGTGGAGCAGTCCACCTGTCTCTGAGGAGGGGTGGAGCAGTCCACCTGTCTCTGAGGGGGGGGGGAGCAGTCCACCTGTCTCTGAGGAGGGGTGGAGCAGTCCACCTGTCTCTGAGGAGGGGGAGGAGTGGAGCAGTCCACCTGTCTCTGAGGAGGGGGGAGGAGTGGAGCAGTCCACCTGTCTCTGAGGAGGGGGAGGAGTGGAGCAGTCCACCTGTCTCTGAGGAGGAGTGGAGCAGTCCACCTGTCTCTGAGGAGGGGTGGAGCAGTCCACCTGTCTCTGAGGAGGGGGGGGAGCCTTGAGGGTGGTGTCTCTAACACACACAACTCTACCAGTCCAGACATGTCTGCCACTGCGTACCTCTCTCGCTCCCTGCCCCCTCGTTGGGATGGGGGGGGGGGGGGGGGGGCGCGGTCTTCACCCCTACACACTCCCACAACCCCTCCACCTACCCGGAGTTGGTATCTCCCATAGAGATGGCTCTTTTCACTTCAACTGGTTTCTCACAGAGCCATATATATATATATATATATATATATAAATATACTGTATTCTGAAAGTTTTCAGACTCCTTCTCTTTTTCCACATTTTGTTACGTTACAGCCTTATTTTACAATTGATTAAATAGTTTTTTCCCCCCCCTCATCAAATCTACCCATAATATCCCATAATGACAAAAACAAGTTTTAGAAATTATTGCAGATGTATTGAAAAATATATATAATTCATATTTACATAAGTATTCAGACTCTTTATTCAGTACTTTGTAGAAGCACCTTTGGCAGCGATTTCTGCCTCGAGTCTTCTTGGGTATGACGCTACACGCCCGGCACACAGTCTCCTCTGAACAGCTGATGTTGAGATGTGTCTGTTACTTGAACTCTGTGAAGCATTTATTTGGGTTGCAATTTTGGGATTTCATAGCGATTATGGTTTTTGCGACTGCACTTGAAGAAACTTTCAAAGTTCTTGAAACGTTCCGTATTGACTGACCTTCATGTCTTAAAGTAATGATGTTTATTTGAGATGTTCTTGCCATAATATGGACTTGGTCTTTAACCAAATAACCAATCTTCTGTATACCACCCCTTACCTTGTCACAACACAACTGATTGGCTCAAATGCATTAAGAAGGAAAGAAATTCCACAAATGTACTTTTAACAAAGCACGCCTGTTAATTGAAATGCATTCCAGGTGACTATCTCATAAAGCTAGTTGAGAGAATGCCAAGAGTGTGCAAAGCTGTCATCAAGGCAAAGGGTGGCTACTTTGAAGAATCTCAAATCTAAAATATATTTTGATTTGTTGAACACTTTTTTGGTTACTACATGATTCCATATGTGTCATTTCATAGTTTTGAAGTCTTCACTATTATTCTACAATGTAGAAAATAGTACAAATAAAGAAAAACCCTTGAATGAGGTGGTGTCATATTGCCAAAGCTTTCTTTGGAGATTTACAATATTAACATAATAATCAATATTGTCAACGGGACAACAGTAACAACAATAACCAAGTGTCAAAATAACCAGACATTTAACAATAAACATACAGTAGAGGACATGTGCAGGTTGATTGGTCTGTCAGACACTGTCCCTCAACTTATGGCAGGCAGCAATGTAGTGCGCTGCCAACCCACAGCTCTCTGCGTCCTCCCCCAACAGGACGGGTAGCCTATCCTCATCAGAGAGGTCTTTGAAACCTTGGTTTTCAAATAAGGTTTTCAAATTTGGGGAAATGACACTCTCTAATTGTTTTATATTTTTGACATTTTGTCAGGAAATGCAGCTCCGTCTCAGGTTCTGCTGTTGTGCAGTGGTTGCACAGCCTTTCCTCTACAGGGAGCCAGGTTTTCCTGTGTCTACCCTTCTCAATGGCAAGGCTGTGCTCACTGAGCCTGTACTTTGTCAAGGTTTTTCTACGGTTTTGATCAGTAACCATGGTCAAATAGTTAGCCACGGTGTACTGTCGATTTAGGGCCAGATAGCACTGCATTTTGCTCTGTGCTTGTGCTTGTGTTTCCCAATAAGTAATGTGGTTTTGTTTTGAATGTGTTGTAATTTGGTTTATTCTGATTGATTGGATATTCTGGTCCTGAGGCTTCAGTGTAGAACAGGTTTGTGAACTCCAGGACCTGCTGGATTAGGGGACTCTTTTCTTTGTTCAGCTCTTGGCATATATATATATATATATATATATATATATATATATATATTCACACAGTTGAAGTCAGAAGTTTACATACACCTTAGCCGAATACATTTAAACTCAGTTTTTCACAATTCCTGACATTTTAATCCTAGTAAAAATTCCTTGTTTTAGGTCAGTTAGGATCACCACTTTATTTTAAGAATGTGAAATGTCAGAATAATAGTAGCGAGAATGATTTATTTCAGCTTTTATTTCATTCATCACATTCCCAGTGGGTCAGAAGTTGACATACACTGAATTAGTATTTGGTAGCATTGCCTTTAAATTGTTTAACTTGGGTCAAACGTTTCGGGTAGCCTTCCACAAGCATCCCACAATAAGTTGGGTGAATTTTGGCCCATTCCTCCTGACAGAGCTGGTGTAACTGTCAGGTTTGTTGGCCTCCTTGCTCGTACACGCCTTTTTCAGTTCTGCCCACAAATTTTCTATAGGATTGAGGTCAAGGCTTTGTGATGGCCACTCCAAAACCTTGACTAAGTTGTCCTTAAGCCATTTTGCCACAACTTTGGAAGTATGCTTGGGGTCATTGTCTATTTGGAAGACTCATTTGCGACCAAGCTGATGTCTTGCTTCAATATATCCTCATAATTGTCCTCCCTCATGATGCCATCTATTTTGTGAAGTGCACTATCCCCTCCTGCAGCAAAGCACCCCCACAATTGTCCCATGATGTCAAGCTAAGAGGTATTGAGTTTGAAGGTAGGCCTTGAAATACATCCACAGGTACACCTCCAATTGACTCAAATGACGTCAATTAGCCTATCAGAAGCTTCTAAAGCCATGACATTTTCTGGAATTTTCCAAGCTGTTTAAAGGCACAGTCAACTTAGTGTAGGTAAACTTCTATAACAGCCTCCACTCTTCTGGGAAGTCATTAATATGGAGTTGGACCCCCCTTTGCTGCTATAACAGCCTCCACTCTTCAGGGAAGTCATTAATATGGAGTTGGTCCCCCCTTTGCTGCTATAACAGCCTCCACTCTTCAGGGAAGTCATTAATATGGAGTTGGTCCTCCCCTTTGCTGCTATAACAGCCTCCACTCTTCTGGGAAGTCATTAATATGGAGCTGGTCCCCCTTTTGCTGCTATAACAGCCTCCACTCTTTAGGGAAGGCATTAATATGGAGTTGGTCCCCCCCTTTGCTGCTATAACAGCCTCCACTCTTCAGGGAAGTCATTAATATGGAGTTGGACCCCTCCTTTGCTGCTATAACAGCCTCCACTCTTCAGGGAAGTCATTAATATGGAGTTGGTCCCCCCTTTGCTGCTACAACAGCCTCCACTCTTCAGGGAAGTCATTAATATGGAGTTGGTCCCCCCCTTTGCTGCTATAACAGCCTCCACTCTTCAGGGAAGTCATTAATATGGAGTTGGTCCCCCCCTTTGCTGCTATAACAGCCTCCACTCTTCTGGGAAGTCATTCATATGGAGTTGATCCCCCCTTTGCTGCTATAACAGCCTCCACTCTTCAGGGAAGTCATTAATATGGAGTTGGTCCCCCCCCTTTGCTGCTATAACAGCCTCCACTCTTCAGGGAAGTCATTAATATGGAGTTGGTCCCCCCTTTGCTGCTATAACAGCCTCCACTCTTCAGGGAAGTCATTAATATGGAGTTGATCCCCCCCCTTTGCTGCTATAACAGCCTCCACTCTTCAGGGAAGTCATTAATATGGAGTTGATCCCCCCCTTTGCTGCTATAACAGCCTCCACTCTTCAGGGAAGTCATTAATATGGAGTTGATCCCCCCCCTTTGCTGCTATAACAGCCTCCACTCTTCAGGGAAGTCATTAATATGGAGTTGGACCCCCCTTTGCTGCTATAACAGCCTCCACTCTTCAGGGAAGTCATTAATATGGAGTT